>NW_026967608.1:1415000-1604718 GCF_028390025.1 Pseudophryne corroboree
CTGGAGCCGCGCGTGTACATGCATGTGTGTGTGTGTGTGTCTCAGGTGCTGTACGTGTATGTGTGTGTCTCAGGTGCTGCACGTGTATATGTGTGTATTTCAGGTGCTGCATTTGTATGCGTCAGCTGCCACGTGGGTGTCAGGTGTTGAGCGTGTTTGTGTCAGCTGTCGCATCTGTATGTGTGTGACTGTCAGGTGCTGCGCGTGTATGTGTGTGTCAGGTGCTGTTCATGTATGTGGGAGTGGCAGGTGCTGCATGTGTATATATGTGTGAGTGGCAGGTGCTGCGTGTGTATACGAGTGTGTGAGGTGCTGCGAGTGTATGTGTGTGTTAGGTGCTCTGAGTGTATATGATTGTGTGTCAGGTGCTGTGCGTGTGTGCGTTAAATGCCACATGTATATATGTGTGTCAGGTGCTGTGTGTGTGTGTGTGTGTGTGTCAGGTGCTGCATGTTTGTATGTGTGTGTGTGTGTCAGGTGCTGCATGTCTGTATGTGTGTGTGTGTGTGTGTGTGTGTCAGGCGCTGCATGTCTGTATGTGTGTGTGTGTGTGTCAGGTGCTGCATGTCTGTGTGTGTGGGTGTGTCAGGTGATGCATGTGTGTGTGTGTGGGTGTGTGTGTGTGTGTGTGTGTGTGTCAGGCGCTGCATGTCTGTGTGTGTGTTTGGGTGGGTGTGTGTGTCTGTCAGGTGCT
The DNA here is from genome assembly GCF_028390025.1 of Pseudophryne corroboree. NCBI lineage: Eukaryota > Metazoa > Chordata > Amphibia > Anura > Myobatrachidae > Pseudophryne > Pseudophryne corroboree. The sequence goes on from NW_026967608.1 coordinate 1,415,695, forward strand.
GCATGTCTGCGTGTGTGTCAGGCGCTGTATGTCTGCGTGTGTGTGTCAGGCGCTGCATATCTGTGTCAGGTGCTGTGTGTGTGTGTGTCTGTCAGGTGCTGAGTGTCTGTCAGGTGCTGCGTGTCTGCGTGTCTGTCAGGCGCTGCGTGCCTGCGTGTGTGTCAGGCGCTGCGTGTCTGCGTGTGTGTCAGGCGCTGCGTGTCTGTCAGGCGCTGCGTGTCTGTCAGGCGCTGCGTGTCTGCGTGTCTGTCAGGCGCTGCGTGTCTGTCAGGCGCTGCGTGTCTGTCAGGCGCTGCGTGTCTGTCAGGCGCTGCGTGTCTGCGTGTCTGTCAGGCGCTGCGTGTCTGCGTGTGTCAGGCGCTGCGTGTCTGCGTGTGTCAGGCGCTGCGTGTCTGCGTGTGTGTCAGGCGCTGCGTGTCTGCGTGTGTGTCAGGCGCTGCGTGTGTGTGTCAGGTGCTGCGTGTGTGTGTGTCAGGTGCTGCGTGTCTGCGTGTGTGTCAGGTGCTGCGTGTGAGTATGTCAGGTGCTGCGTGTGAGTGCGTGTGTCAGGTGCATGTGAGTGTCAGGTGCGTGTGTGTGTGTCAGGTGCGTGTGTGTGTCAGACGCTGCGTGTGCGTGTGTCAGGCGCTGCATGTGCCAGGCGCTGCGTGTGCGTGTGCGTGTTTGTCAGGCGCTGCCTGTGCGTCAGGCGCTGCGTGTCTGTGTGTGTCAGGCGCTGCGTGTCTGTGTGTGTCAGGCGCTGCGTGTCTGTGTGTGTCAGGCGCTGCGTGTCTGTGTGTGTCAGGCGCTGCGTGTCTGTGTGTGTCAGGCGCTGCGTGTGCGTGTGTGTCAGGCGCTGCCTGTGCGTGTGTGTCAAGCGCTGCCTGTGCGTGTGTGTCAGGCGCCGCGTGTGCGTCAGGCGCCGCGTGTGCGTCAGGCGCCGCGTGTGAGTGTGTGCGTGTGTGTCAGGTCCGTGTGAGTGTCAGGTGCTGCATCTGTGTGTGCGTGTGTCAGGTGCTGCGTGTGTGTCAGGTGCTGCGTGTGAGTGTGTGCGCGTGTGTCAGGTCCGTGTGAGTGTCAGGTGCTGTGTGTGTGTGTGTGTGTGTCAGGTGCTGTGTGTGTGCGTGTGTGTCAGGTGCTGTGTGTGTGTGTGTGTGTGCGTGTGTGTCAGGCGCTGCATATGCGTATGCGTGTGTCAGGCGTTGCGTGTCTGCGTGTCTGTCAGGCGCTGCGTGTCTGCGTGTCTGTCAGGCGCTGCGTGTCTGTCAGGCGCTGCGTGTCTGTCAGGCGCTGCGTGTCTGCGTGTCTGTCAGGCGCTGCGTGTCTGCGTGTGTCAGGCGCTGCGTGTCTGCGTGTGTCAGGCGCTGCGTGTCTGCGTGTGTGTCAGGCGCTGCGTGTGTGTGTCAGGTGCTGCGTGTGTGTGTGTCAGGTGCTGCGTGTCTGCGTGTGTGTCAGGTGCTGCGTGTGAGTATGTCAGGTGCTGCGTGTGAGTGCGTGTGTCAGGTGCATGTGAGTGTCAGGTGCGTGTGTGTGTGTCAGGTGCGTGTGTGTGTCAGACGCTGCGTGTGCGTGTGTCAGGCGCTGCATGTGCCAGGCGCTGCGTGTGCGTGTGCGTGTTTGTCAGGCGCTGCCTGTGCGTCAGGCGCTGCGTGTCTGTGTGTGTCAGGCGCTGCGTGTCTGTGTGTGTCAGGCGCTGCGTGTCTGTGTGTGTCAGGCGCTGCGTGTCTGTGTGTGTCAGGCGCTGCGTGTGCGTGTGTGTCAGGCGCTGCCTGTGCGTGTGTGTCAAGCGCTGCCTGTGCGTGTGTCAGGCGCCGCGTGTGCGTCAGGCGCCGCGTGTGCGTCAGGCGCCGCGTGTGAGTGTGTGCGTGTGTGTCAGGTCCGTGTGAGTGTCAGGTGCTGCATCTGTGTGTGCGTGTGTCAGGTGCTGCGTGTGTGTCAGGTGCTGCGTGTGAGTGTGTGCGCGTGTGTCAGGTCCGTGTGAGTGTCAGGTGCTGTGTGTGTGTGTGTGTGTGTGTGTGTGTCAGGTGCTGTGTGTGTGCGTGTGTGTCAGGTGCTGTGTGTGTGTGTGTGTGCGTGTGTGTCAGGCGCTGCATATGCGTATGCGTGTGTCAGGCGTTGCATGTCTGTGTGTGTCAGGCGCTGCGTGTCTGGGGGGGGGTGGCCGGACACACAGCAGAGAGGGGGGGGGGTGGCTGGACACACAGCAGAGAGGGGAGGGTGACCGGACACACGGCAGGGAGGGGAGGGGGTAGGGGGTGGCCGAACACAGCGGGAAGAGGGGGGAGTTGCCGAACACACAGCAGGGGAGGGGATGGTGGCCAGACAAACAGCAGGGGGGGAGGGTAGGCCGGACACACAGCAGGTGAGGGGGGGGGGGTGGCTGGACACACAGCAGGGGAGGGGAGGGTGGCCGGACAAACAGCAGGGGGGGGGGGGTAGGCGGGACACACAGCAGGTGAGGGGGGGGCTGGACACACAGCAGGTGAGGGGGGGGGGCTGGACACACAGCAGGTGAGGGGGGGGCTGGACACACAGCAGGTGAGGGGGGGGGCTGGACACACAGCAGGTGAGGGGGGGGCTGGACACACAGCAGGTGAGGAGGGGGGGGCTGGACACACAGCAGGTGAGGGGGGGGGGCTGGACACACAGCAGGTGAGGGGGGGGGGCTGGACACACAGCAGGTGAGGGGGGGGGGCTGGACACACAGCAGGTGGGGGGGGTGGACACACAGCAGGTGAGGGGGGGGCTGGACACACAGCAGGTGAGGGGGGGGGCTGGACACACAGCAGGTGAGGGGGGGGCTGGACACACAGCAGGGGGGGTAGGCTGGACACGCAGCAGGGGAGGGGGGGGGGGTAGGCTGGACACGCAGCAGGGGAGGGGGGGGTAGGCTGGACACGCAGCAGGGGAGGGGGGGTAGGCTGGACACGCAGCAGGGGAGGGGGGGTAGGCTAAACACGCAGCAGGGGAGGGGGTAGGCTGGACACGCAGCAGGGGAGGGGGTAGGCCGGACACACAGCAGGGGAGGGGAGGGTGGCCGGACACACAGCAGGGGAGGGGAGGGTGGCCGGACACACAGCAGGGGAGGGGAGGGTGGCCGGACACACAGCAGGGGAGGGGAGGGTGGCCGGACAAACAGCAGGGAGGGGGGTGGGGGTAGGCCGGACACACAGCAGAGGAGGAGGGGGGGGCTGGACACACAGCAGGTGAGGGGGGGGGCTGGACACACAGCAGGTGAGGGGGGGGGTAGGCCGGACACACAGCAGGTGAGGGGGGGGGGTAGGCCGGACACACAGCAGGTGAGGGGGGGGGTAGGCCGGACACACAGCAGGTGAGGTGGGGGGTTGGCCGGACACACAGCAGGTGAGGGGGGGGGTGGACGGACACACAGCAGGGAGGGGGGGGTAGGCCGGACACACAGCAGGTGAGGGGGGGGGGTGGCTGGACACACAGCAGGTGAGGGGGGGGGGTAGGCCGGACACACAGCAGGTGAGGGGGGGGGGGGTAGGCCGGACACACAGCAGGTGAGGGGGGGGGTGGCTGGACACACAGCAGGGAGGGAAGGGCATAGGGGGGTGGCCTTATTATAATAACCGTGTGGGGGAGGAGTCTGCGGCAGTGGGTGAATGAGATGTGGGGGCATTCTGCTAAAGTTGCAGGGGGGGAGGGAGCCGGAGGGATCTGAACATGAGCCGCACGTCCCGCTGCCGGTAACTACCGCAGAGTATGTATCTATGCTCCGATGCCACTGCTACTGTTGCCAGTCTCCCCCCCCCTCCCCAGGATGGAATACATGGTGGGGGCAGGCTGCTAAGGGTGCAGGGGAGGAGGGGAAGGGAGCCGGATGGATCTGAATGTGAGCCGCACGTAAGGGACCATACTGATCCTCCCCACCTCAGCCCGCTGGTGCTGCCGCTGCTGCCTGACTTCTTCCATGCAGCACAGCTGTCTTCTCCGGCTGCCGCTCCCGCACTCGCTTCAGGTGTGGGGGTACCACACCGCTCAGTAGGCAAGCGCTGTCAGTCAGGAGTCAGCGCTGCACCGGATGTCTCTTCTGGATGTCCTCTGACTTTCTCCTGCGGCGCAGCTCCAGCTATTCCTCCCGCTGCGGCTCCCACTTCGGGTAAGGGGACCATATTGCTCAGTAGTGAGCACTTTCGGTAAGCCTGCGGCTGCTATGCCGCTACCCCTCTCCTCCACAGTCCTAATGGGTCGCTGCAGTCTGTAAGGGACCGCAGGTGCACACACCCAGGAACCGCTGGCTCTCTTCCCGCCGCCAGCAGCTACTTTTATAACCTCAGCCTGCACGAGACCCCTTCCCTCACTCACTCTCGCTCTCCTGGCGGCCACTGCGCAGCCGCAACAAATTGAAAAGCCCTATCTCTATAATGGGGCATATTTCTCTTAATTAAAAAAACCCTATAACTTTCTGAAAAACCACAACCCCAAAAGGCACTACACTGGGGCATACTCTATCTAGTAAAACAAACCCCAAGTCTTAATTCGTCCTCTATCCGGAGTTATGCCTTCCCAAAAAATATCTAATTCACTCTATAGGAAAACGGTGTCAAAAAGCCACAAAGGAAGTCACAGAAAAAAACTGACAGTTGGAACTTTAGGTTACTCCCAATTCCTCATTTTTTATTATTTTGCCCTGAAATTTGGCATGCAGCACCGGGTGACGATTCTACACGCCCATGCCAAATTTCAGCTCAGTACGTCCAATCAGTTTTGAGGTGTAGCCCCTCAAACACCATGCCCCCATCTCAGAAGTTCCCTATGGGAGAATTCCGTTTGTTCGATTCAGCCTTAATATAAGGGCACGACCGTGCCCTTATAATATATCACAAACATATATGATTCATACATATATCACACACACATACATGATACATACATGAGAAAGACCTGGGATGGTGATGAGGCCCGGGCCCCCTGCTGATGTTGCGTTGAGGAAGGCAGTGTTCCAGGGCGGATGCCAGTCAGGGAGAGCGCCGCGCAGCCCGGGAAAAATACTGCTGAGGAGCTACATCTGGAAGAGCCCCAGGGAGGGAGAGTGTCACATGCCCCATCCTGCGCGGCACACTCTGCAGGCCTGCACATGGGAAGGGAGGTCTCTGGCCACACATACTCACCCTGCTGCTGAAGCCCCGCTGCTGTCCTCATCAGCGCTCTCCAGCGGGGAGCGGGGCCAGGATGAACCTCAACCTGTGAGAACTATCTTCATGATCAAGAGATCTCATATGCAAGATAAGTATGTGTTGGGAAAGGGCTGGGGAGGGCGGCTGCTCGGGCACACCCTCGTCAAGTTAAGGAGATTTAACTGAGGAAGCACAAGGGAACTCTCGTCTGGGGACAACAACTGCAGGGAGACCACATCTTTTCAGATGAACATGGGAGGGCGGAAGGCTGCCTAATACTGAAGCACCCTCAGACATTAAACCATATGCAACAACTATTGCAAGCATTCCTGGGGGAAGGTCTGCAGCAGACGGATTTGCATTCGGTGATGTCATCCAAGCAGTGGGCCAAAGTTGGCTGGAACCCTCATCTGTATATGAAAAGAGAAAAGTGGCATGCGGGGCATGGCGGTCTTTTGCGGCGCTTGGATAACCCCAAGTTTGCATTAAACACCCCCACCCTCCTTCGGTGTGGGGCTCATGTTGGCCATGCCCAAGCCCCTGAAGCATTCAAGCTGATTTCTTGCAGCAGCTGGGCACTGTAACAGCTTCAGAGCTGCTCTACAAGACAAGTAAAAGGGTGTGGGCCCTGCAGCACCACCGGTAGTTTGCATACACACATATATAGGACAGCATCTCTTATATGCCCCAGGGTCAATAAAATAGTATCCTTGTCTAGGCTATCCATCCCCTCAGATAAGGCATTTGTCCATGCCGCTACAGCACTACACACCCAGGTCGACGCAATTGCCGGTCTGAGTAAGGTACCTGAATGTGTATAAATGGACTTCAGGGTAATCTCCTGTTTGCGGTCAGCACACTCTTTGAGGGTAGCCGTATCCTGGGACGGGAGGGCTACCTTCTTGGATAAGCGTGTTAATGCTTTGTCCACCCTAGGGGAGGATTCCCATCGTAACCTATCCGTTGATGGGAAAGGATACGCCATAAGAATCCTTTTGGAAATCTGCAGTCTTTTATCTGGAGATTTCCAAGCTTTTTCACATAACTCGTTCAGCTCGCGTGAGGGGGGAAAGGTTACCTCAGGCTTCTTTCCCTTGTACATATGTACCCTCTTGTCAGCGACAGGGGGTTACTCTGTGATGTGCAAAACATCTTTTATTGCCATAATCATAAATCAAATGGATTTTGCCAATTTTGGCTGTAACTTTGCATCATCGTAATCGACACTGGAGTCAGAATCCGTGTCGGTATCTGTGTCAACAAACTGGGATAGTGGGCGCTTATGAGACCCTGACAGTCCCTGCAACATAGGATCAGGCATGGGTTGAGACCCTGACTGTCCCAAAGCTTCTGCCTTGTCTAATCTTTTGTGCAATGAGTTTACACTAGCATTTAAAACATTCCACATATCCATCCAATCAGCTGTCGGCGGAGACACCACATTCATTTGCTCACGCTCCTCTCTAATATAGCCTTCTTCCTCAGACATGTCGACACACGTGTACCGACACACCACACACACAGGGAATGCTTTTTCTGAAGACAGTTTCCCCACAAGGCCCTTTGGAGAGACAGAGAGGGAGTATGCCAGCACACACCCCAGCGCTATATAACCCAGGAATAAAACAGTAACTTAATGTTTGCCCAGTAGTGCTGCTGTATGTAATTTGCGAATTATGTGCCCCCCCCCCCCTCTTTTCAACCCTCTTGTCTAACGTGGTATAAGCAGGGTAGAGTCCGGGGAGCTTCCTCTCAGCGGTGCTGTGGAGAAAAAATGGCGCTGGTGAGTGCTGAGGGAGAAGCCCCGCCCCCTCGGAGGCGGGCTTCTGTCCCGCTTAAACTGTAAAATTGGTGGGGGCTCATACATATATACAGTGCCCAGCTGTATATATGTTATATTTTTGCGAAAAAGGTTTATATTGCTGCCCAGGGCGCCCCCCCTGCGCCCTGCACCCTTACAGTGACCGGAGTATGTGAGGTGTATGGGAGCAAAGGCACACAGCTGCAGTGCTGTGCGTTACCTCAGTGAAGATCATGAAGTCTTCTGCCGCCTCTTAAGTCTTCTTTTCTTCTCATACTCACCCGGCTTCTATCTTCCGGCTCTGCGAGGGGGGCGGAGGCGCGGCTCTGGGACGGACGGCGAGGGTGAGATCCTACGTACCAATCCCTCTGGAGCTAATGGTGTCCAGTAGCCTAAGAAGCAGGACCTTGCAACTCAGAGAGTAGGGCTGCTTCTCTCCCCTCAGTCCCTCGATGAGGGAGTCTGTTGCCAGCAGTGCTCCCTGAAAATTAAAAACCTAACAAAATACTTTCTGTCAGAAAGCTCAGGAGAGCTCCTGAAAAGCACCCAGTCTCCACTGGGCACAGTATCAAACTGAGGTCTGGAGGAGGGGCATAGAGGGAGGAGCCAGTGCACACCCAGAACTAAAGTCTTTCTTAAAGTGCCCATGTCTCCTGCGGAGCCCGTCTATCCCCATGGTCCTTACGGAATCCCCAGCATCCTCTAGGACTTTAGAGAAAATAGGATTTTAATACCTACTGGTAAATCCTTTTCTCTTAGTCCGTAGAGGATGCTGGGCACCCATCCCAGTGCGTACTGTGTCTGCAGTTATGAAATGGCCCTTAACTCCAGAACATTTATGTGGAGACAACTTTCCTGACTTGACCATCTTCCTTGGATGTTTTCCCCCTGTGTGACTGCTCCCCAGCCTCGGAGGGTTGCATCCGTGGTCCCTAGGATCCCGTCCTGGATCCCAAACCATCGCCCCTCTAGGTGGTGAGAACTGTGCAGCCACCAATGGAGTGAGATTCTGGTCTTGGAAGACAGGATTATCCTCCGGTGCATGTGTAGGTGGGATCCGGACCACTTGTCCAACAGGTCCCACTGGAACACTCTGGCATGGAGCCTGCCAAACTGAATGGCCTCGTAGGCCGCAACCATCTTCCCCAGCAACCGAATGCATTGATGGATTAACACTCTTGCTGGTTTCAGAATTTGTTTGACCAGACTCTGGATCTCCAGAGCCATTCCACTAGAAGAAAACCTCTTCTGTGTCCAGTATCACTCCCAAAAACAACAACCGCGTCATTAGGACCAACTGCGATTTTGGCAAGTTTAGGAGCCAACCATGTTGTTAAAGAACTGTCAGGGAGAGTAGATGTTTTGCACCAACTGGTACCTGGATCTCGCCTTTATCAGGAGATCATCCAAGTACGGGATAATTGTGACTCCTTGCTTGCGAAGGAGAACCATCATTTCCGCCATCACCCTGGTGAAAATCCTCGGAGCCGTGGACAGACCAAACGGCAACGTCTGAAATTGGTAATGACAATCCTGAATTGCAAACCTCAGGTAGCTTGATGCAGTGGCTAAATGGGAACATGTAAGTAGGCATCCTTTATGTCTACCAAAACCATGAAATCTCCTTTATCCCCCGGACTGGAGATCACTACCCTGAGAGATTCCATCTTGAAATTGAATTTCTTTAGGTAGAAATTAAGGGATTTCAGATTTAAGATTGGTCTGACTGAGCCGTCCGGCTTCGGGACCACGAAGAGGCTTGAATAAAAACCTTCTCCCTGCTGACTAAGGCTGATTTGAACAATCGGTGAGGGGGAACTTCTTGAAACCCCAGTTTGTACCCTTGGGACACTATTTGTAAAACCCACAAGTCCAGGTCCGAATGAATCCAGAACTGACTGAAGAGTTTTAGACGTGCCCCCCAGTGGCGGAACTAGCGAGCAATGGGCCCATGTGCGACAAAATGGCTTGGGCCCCCCCCCCCATCCCATCCCATCCCATCCAAGACCACCCCCTCACCCCTGGAGAGGATCTGGTGAGGGGGGCCTGCTCAGGGAAGTGGACACCTAGCAACAGTGCCGTAACTAGACATTTTAGCAGTGTGTGCAAGAAACGGCATTGGAGCCCCACCCCTGCATGCAAAACAGGGGCAGTGCGCGCCGTAGGCGCGCGCAAAAAAACATAGTGGCGTGGCTTCGTGGTTAAGGGGTGTGGCCACAAAATAATACCAATTCATAAAACGGTGCACAGTAGTCTCCATTATTCAAATTATGCCGCACAGTAGCACCACTACACCAGGTAGAGACCCTTTTACACCTTACGCTGGACAGATTCCTCTTTTTACACATTACAGCAGACAGCGTCCTCTTTTTACACATTACAGCAGACAGCGTCCCCTTTTTACACATTACGGCAGACAGCATCCCCCTTTTTTACACAACGGCAGACAACGTGCCCTTGTTACACATAGCGGCAGACAGCGTACATTTTTTTCACATAACGGCAGATAGCCTGCCCTTGTTACACATTACGGCAGACATCGTACACTTTTTACACATTACAGCAGACAGCTTGCCCTTGTTACACATTACAGCAGACAGCTTGCCCTTGTTACACATTATGGCAGACAGCGTGCCCTTGTTACACATAGCGGCAGACAGCGTACACTTTTTACACATAACGGCAGACAGCCTGCCCTTGTTAAACATAGCGGCAGACAGCGTACACTTTTTTCACATAACAGCAGTCAGCCTGCCCTTGTTACACATAATGGCAGACATCGTACACTTTTTACACATTACAGCAGACAGCTTGCCCTTGTTACACATTACAGCAGACAGCTTGCCCTTGTTACACATTATGGCAGACAGCGTGCCCTTGTTACACATTACGGCAGACAGCATCCCCCTTGTTACACATTACGGCAGGCAGATTCCCCCTTGTTACACATTGCGGCAAGCAGATTCCCCCTTTTTACACATTGCGGCAAGCAGCTTCCCCCTTTTTGCACATTGCGGCAGGCAGATTCCCCCTTTTTACACATTGCGGCAGGCAGTCCCCCTTTTTACACATAGCTGCAGGCAGATTCCCCCTTTTTACACATAGCGGCAGGCAGATTCCCCCTTTTTACACATTGCGGCAGGCAGTCCCCCTTTTTACACATAGCTGCAGGCAGATTCCCCCTTTTAACACATAGCTGCAGGCAGATTCCCCCCTTTTACACATAGCTGCAGGCAGATTCCCCCTTTTTACACATAGCGGCAGGCAGATTCCCCCTTTTTACACATAGCGGCAGGCAGATTCCCCCTTTTTACACATAGCGGCAGGCAGATTCCCCCTTTTTACACATAGCGGCAGGCAGTCCCTACAAAGAAAGAAAGAGACGAAAGAAAGAAAGAAAGAAAGAAAGAAAGAAAGAAAGAAAGAAAGAAAGAAAGAAAGAAAGAAGAATTATACTTACCCTCTCCGCTGGCTCAGGCTCCTCGTGCAGCTTGACGATTCCCGGGCAGTAGAGAAGGAGGAGGAGGGAGCCGCAGCAGCGCTGTGTTATTGGTGGAGGCGCTGCTGCTGCTGCCCCTCTGCTTCACTATAGGCTGTTCTCGGAAGACAGCCTATAGTGAAGCAGAGGGGCAGCAGCAGCGCCTCCACCAGTAACAAAGCGCTGCTGCGGCTCCTTCCTTCACCTCCCTCCTCCTCCTCCTCCCCCCCGTGCCGCTGCTCCTCTCATCTCCAAGCGACCCTCCTCCCTCTTCGTGTGTTACAGAGGCGGCAGCGTGTCTGGTGCTGCGGCTGCTGCCCGTAGTGCCCTGGCCTGATCTGTTCGTTACGACGGGCGGGCGGGCGGCGGGAGTCGCAGGACGCAGACCCGACGGGAGCGCTGGTGTGCGGCTGCGGCATGATACAATGAGTCATTGTGACTCATTGTAATGCCGGCGGCTGTGGGCCCTTGAGTGCGGCGGGGCCCCAGTGCAATGCACTGCCTGCCCTGCCAGTAGTTCCGCCCCTGGTGCCCCCCACTGGTGTGGGCTCCTGCAAGAGAGCCCCAGCGTCATGCAGTGGATTTGGCAGAAGCAGAGGACTCTGCTCCTGCGATCTTGAAGAGGCTTCTTGGAGTCAGCATCAGCATTCCCTTGGTGAATCCACAATGCCCTCCTATCCGAGACTGCCATGAAATTGGCCCGTGAGCACTTGTGCCCGGTGTAGGATTTTTAAATATGTGTAGTTTACTGTATGCAAGGGTTTAAAACCTTTTAGGAACTGAGATCTAAGGTGTATTACATGTAGTTTAAAAAAAAACAAAAAAGGTTTATTTTATGGCAGTAGTTTCCAAACTGGGGTTCTTGCACTGGTAGCATAGTTTGGTGGTCCAGGACCAATTAAAATTATTTATACTTTATTAAATTGGCAAAACCATTCCCTCACAACATAACTGAACCTGAGGATGACATGCTATAAACACAATTTACTTAATTTTATATTTTTTTCTGAATTTCTCAATAAAAAAAACTTTGGCCTAGGGGTGCCGTGAAACAAATTTTGATACTATTTATTTATATAGTGCTCTTTCTCCAACAGGACTCAAGGCGCTTGAGATATGGCTTCTGGAACTGAACACAGGATTCTAAATGTGGCTGTACCAAGGACCTATACAGTGGCATTACAGGTTGAGTATCCCTTATCCAAAATGCTTGGGACCAGAGGAATTTTGGATATCGGATTTTTCTGTATTTTGGAATAATTGCATACCATAACGAGATATTATGGTGATGGGACCTAAATCTAAGCACAGAATGCATTTATGTTTCATATATACCATATACACACAGCCTGAAGGTCATTTTAGCCAATATTTTTTATAACTTTGTGCATTAAACAAAGTGTGTGTACATTCACAGAATTCATTTATGTGTCATATACACCTTATACACACAGTCTGAAGTTCATTTAATACAATATTTTTAATAACTTTTTGAGTATTAAACAAAGTTTGTGTACACTGAGCCATCAAAAAACAAAGGTTTCACTATCTCAGTCTCACTCAAAAAAGTCTGTATTTCGGAATATTCCATATTTCGGAATATTTGGATATGGGATACTCAACCTGTATTACTTTTTTCTGCTACTGGTTCTTTACCTATGCAAACAAGCATCTGACTTGCCTTTCCTATTGCTTTGTTACATTGCTCACCTGAAATAGTAATACTTAGATAGCTTTCCTCTTGCCATTATAATGCCCTTAATATTATAGTTAGCCTTTGTATTTTTGAGACGTGTATGATTTTGCATTTTTTGGCATTAAATGTTGCCATGTTCTTGACCATTCCTCTAGTCCAGGGGCGGAACTGCCAGAGACAACGGAGTCAGTTGCCGCCGGGCTCCAGCCCTAAAGGGGCTTCCTCCATTGCCCTCCGGCTGTTACGTGCCCTTCCTACTAAATAGACAAAGGCGCTACCAGCAGGGTCTCGCAGTTTGTACATTCCATGCCGTAACACCCTTCTTTCCACCTTTTTCAAGACCCAGCCCAGCAGCCTCGCCGCTGCCACCACCGCTAGCTGCAGCACTGCCAGCGGTGGGGTGCCCCTGCTTCTTCTCACACCACAGATAGCTGGGCAGCACTGCAACTGCCTGCCTGATTGCTCCGCCCCCTTCCGGCTCCCAAGCACCTCTGCTGCCCAGTGATCCAGGAGCCTGCTGCTAGGAAGAAGTGGCCGAGCTTCAGCAAGCGAGTCTGGACACTGGCGGAGGAAGCCATGATAACCAGATAATGGGGAGTGGAGAGCCAGTTCCAAGGTAATACTTTATACAGCTGGTTGAGATCCTGGTCGGTGGATATGGATTCCAAGAAAACCCTGGAGGTGCTTCCTTTCAAGGGAGACACTCTCTTTGGAGAAGACCTCAATAAGATTGTAGCTGATCTGGCTACTGCTAAAACAGCTTGCCTACCTAGTATGACTCCTACCACGCAGAAGGCTAAAAGTACTTTCCCTTGGCCCTTTCATCCTCAAGGTAAAGCGTACCCAAGGTCAGGCATACCCAAAGCAAGCTCATGCTTCCAGACCTGCCAAGCCCAGACTGAAGCAAGCCTGGGCTGCCCATCAGCCTGCTTCCAAAACAGACAAGCCTGCCGCATGACGGTGCAGGCCTCCCTCTGGGGGATCCCAGGGTGGGGGGCCCGACTTCTAGGTTTGGCATAATTCTAAGCTAGAGAATTCTGTTTGGAGCTCACCTTGTACTTTGTGAAGAAATAATCAGCATTGTGGCTGAGCAGATACATGTAGTGTGTGGCTGCAAACTGCATGGATCTGCTGCGTTGTAATGCTGATACTTTTTTTTTTCAAAGTACCAATAGCTTTATATAATGTTCACAATTTTTACGCAGGATCAAATAGCTCAATAGGTAGGGGGTTTGATTAGAATTCAACAGGTTATAGGTTTGAATCCTGGGTATGGTAGTTTGAGATGTGTTATTTAATAAAGTATGTTGTTCTGACTGCTGGCATCCTATCACCTGGGATATCATACTAAATAAATGGAGTTGATCAATTTTTTTTTAATTTTTTTTTAAACTAGGGACAATTTCCAGATACTTTTCTTTATAACTGAGATTGCCCCCTGGAACTTCACATCAGTTGACAACTATGCATGAGTGGGCAGTGCTTGCTCTGGATCTGCCCACCCATTTATGTGCCGTCATAAAAGAAAGCACAACTGACAGTTATCCTGGGCGTACACTACACAATTATCTGTCAGGCTATCTATCCAGTCTGGATGGATGGAATGAAAATCTGGTAATGTATAGGAGCAAATGTCAATTAACCATTTGCTCCCAAACACTAGAAAAGTGGTCAAAAATGGTCATTACACAAATTGGTTAAACCCAAAATTTAACCAATTTGTTTAGGGGACCATTTTTGTCCATTTTCTAGTGTTTGAGAGTAAATCGTTGATGGTCATTTGCTCACATAGATAACCGGATTTCTATTCCAACCAGCCAGTGTTGGAGATATGGTCTGCCAGATTACATAATGCATACCAGAGCCATAACTAGACTTTTTGGTGCCCTGTGACAGATAATTATATGCCCCCCCCCCTCCCCATTTTTGCAATATGGACAAAAGGCGCATGCCTTGTGGGGAAGGGGCATAACAAGATTGGTCTCAGAGAAAGCACATGAGATATGAAGATATATCTAGTATACTTGACACTCAATGGTTTGTGGTATTGCCGGGGTGCCCTCCTTAAATGCATATACAGTCACACATGGCGTGTTTGTGCAAATGGCATATCAGCAGTCAGCACTAACTGGTGACATGCCATTTGTACAAGTAAGCCATGTGTGACTAATATATAAACATACTTTATTAAATAACACCTCAAACTATCATACCCAGGATTCAAACCTATAACCTGTTGAATTCTAATCAAATACCCTACCCATTGAGCTACTTGATCCTGCATCTATTCTAACCTCCAAAAACAGATTCAGTTGCATTTTCCAGCGTGTTTTGTTTGCGCCTTTGCAAATGTCTTACATCGACAAACTTATTTAGTACTATTTTGAAAATAGGGTTACATTGTCGCAACATTGTGTTCCCTAATTGCTTGATTTTTTTAAATGCAACAATTGATAAAGACACCTGATAATTGCTCTGTGGAGTCTTATTTTGTGTCTACTTCTTATCTACATTTAATTCCCTACCTCTAAACAAGGCATTTTTAAATGCTGGGGGCTGCCAGGACGTGAGGCCTACCTAGACTTTAGATCTGAATTTGAATGTACTTGTGAACTAACTTAATTTCCTACTTCTAAATTCATTCCTAAATTCACTACTTACATTAATCCTGTAGTTGGGCATTTTGAGCCTTCAATTGTGGGCATTGTTTTGTGTCCAGACCAGCAGCTGGTGGTGTGCATTTGCTGGAAAGGCATCGAAGACCTCCGATATGCTGCATCTCCTGATGTGTGTCTCCCTCAAGTGGCTGTCAGCAAATGCATGCTAGACACCCCATTCCAAGCTGATTGTGACATCACGGAACATGCATCATAGAACAGGCATGCTAGAATATGGGTCTTCAACCTGCGACCCTCCAGCTGCTGTGGAACTACATATACCAGCACGCCCTGCCTCAGTTTTAGCATACCTTAATAGCAAAACTGTGGCAGGGCATGCTGGGATGTGTAGTTTCACAGCAGCTGGAGGGCCACAGGATGAAGACCCATGTGCTAGAGCCAAGCCGCAGCTACATTGAATGCTAGCAAGCTGAATGTTTAAATCATTTTTGTTCCGCAGCATTCCAATGCGGAAGATTCCATGGAACCAGAGATTATTCCATTGAGAAGGACATGCTGCCTGGATGACTGCACTGTGCAAATTAAATCACGGAGCCAGGTGGCTTGTGGGTTGCTCTGGTGACTGGGTGGTTGGGTGGGCGGTGTGTCGGAGGTGAAGCACATGCAAATGTATGTGTATCATCCAGCTAGTGAGAGTGAAAACTCATGCCTGCTTGTCAGTGGGTTATGCACCTTGCCAGGCGTCAAATCTACATGGAGCAGCTGGAGGGGACAAGAGCAGGTTTGCAAAATATAGATAGAAGAGCATATATGCTGGCGCATTCTCCATGATTGTGTCAGCTTATGTTTTGGTGCACTGCACTTTCCTTCACTAAGTTTTAGCCATTTTGGTTAAACGCAAGTGTAGTGGCTTCTCGCCCTTTTGGCTGTGATCTTGTATCGTGGTTGAAGAGTCTGCTGGAGGGATTGTTTTCTTCATTGGCGAGAGACTGAAGATATTCCAGGATGGAAGGCTTGGGAACACTATCCGTTTTTAAGTTGTGGAAGAGTTGAAAGACCGGATTGGACTACATTCTATAGTAAAGGATATCTTTGTATTTATTAATCCTCCCTTTATATGTGTCTGTCTTTCAATAAAGCTTTGGGCTTGTGATTCCCTCACCCTCTTACACTCCACACCCATAGCCTTATTAACTGTTGTATTATTGTATTGTTTAAATGTATAGTGCAGTTCATGATTTATAGTGTAGGCTGGCCTGTGCTGTAGTTCTTGAACTGTACTATACCGACAGCATTTGTATTGTGTTTTGGCTGTGCTGCAACACGGTACTTATGTGTGTAATGTTTATGTATGTTTTTTTGCTTCTTTATGTCAATAAAGACTGCTTTTTCAATCCAATATCTGAAAACAATTAATGTTTATCTTTGATGGCAATAGAAGTGGTATGATATTTGCTGCTTTTGAAAGGCAATATCTGATATGTCCCCTATCTGGGAACCATATATTAAATGGCTTTTCAGAAAAGGGAGATGGGAGAAGAGCTTTCAGTACTTGTAGGACCGATGCTCATTTCCTATTCTAGCCTCCAAAAACAGATTCAGTTGCATTTTCCAGCGTGTTTTGGATGCGCCTTTGCAAATGTCTTACATCGACAAACTTATTTAGTACTATTTTGCAAATAGGGTTACATTGTTGCAACATTGTGTTCCCTAATTGCTTGATTTTTTAAATGCAACAATTGATAAAGACACCTGATAACTGCTCTGTGGAGTCTTATTTTGTGTCTACTTCTTATCGGGTGGTCTTCTGTATACCGGCGGTCGGGCTCCCGGCGCTCAGTATACCGGCGCCGGGAGCCCGACCGCCGGCATACCGACACTTATTTTCCCTCGTGGGGGTCCACGACCCCCATAGAGGGAGAATAAAATAGTGTGGCGCGCGTAGCGCGCCACCGTGCCCGTAGCGTGGCGAGCGCAGCGAGCCCGCAAGGGGCTCATTTGCGCTCGCCACACTGTCGGTCAGCCGGCGGTCGGGCTCCCGGCGCCGGTATGCTGGGCGCCGGGAGCCCGACCGCCGGCCAGCCGTAGTGAACCCTTCTTATCTACATTTAATTCTCTACCTCTAATCAAGGCATTTTTAAATGCTGGGGGCTGCCAGGACGTGAGGCCTACCTAGACTTTAGATCTGAATTTGAATGTACTTGTGAACTAACTTAATTTCCTACTTCTAAATTCATTCCTAAATTCACTACTTACATGAATCCTGTAGTTGGGCATTTTGGGACTTCGATTGTGGGCATTGTTTTGTGTCCAGACCAGCAGCAGGTGGTGTGCATTTGCTGGAAAGGCATCGAAGACCTCCGATATGCTGCATCTCCTGATGTGTGTCTCCCTCAAGTGTCTGTCAGCAAATGCCTGCTAGACACCCCATTCCAAGCTGATTGTGTCATCACGGTACATGCATCATAGAACAGGCATGCTAGAACATGGGTCTTCAACCTGCGACCCTCCAGCTGCTGTGGAACTACACATCCCAGCATGCCCTGCCTCAGTTTTAGCATACCTTAATAGCAAAACTGTGGCAGGGCATGCTGGGATGTGTAGTTTCACAGCAGCTGGAGGGCCACAGGATGAAGACCCATGTGCTAGAGCCAAGCCGCAGGTACATTGAATGCTAGCAAGCTGAATATTTAAATCCTTTTTGTTCCGCAGCATTCCAATGTGGAAGATTCCATGGAACCAGAGATCCTTCCATTGAGAAGGACATGCTGCCTGGATGACTACACTGTGCAAATTAAATCACGGAGCCAGTTGGTTTGTGGGTGGCTCTGGTGACTGGGTGGTTGGGTGGGTGGTGTGTCGGAGGTGGAGCACATGCAAATGATTGTGTATCATCCAGCTAGTGAGAGAGAAAACTCATGCAGGAGTGTGCCTGCTTGTCAGTGGGTTATGCACCTTGCCAGACGTCAAATCTACATAGAGCAGCTGGAGGGGACAAGAGCAGGTTTGCAAAATATAGATAGAAGAGCATATATGCTGGCACATTCTCCATGATTGTGACAGCTTATGTTTTGGTGCACTGCACTTTCCTCCACTAAGTTTTAGCCATTTTTGTTAAGCTCAAGTGTAGTTGCTTCTCTGCCTTTTGGCTGTGATCTTGTATCGTGGTTGAAGGGTCTGCTGGAGGGAGGGATTGTTTTCTTCATTGGCGAAAGACCAAAGATATTCCAGGATGGAAGGCTTGGGAACACTATCCGTTTTTCAGTTGTGGAAGAGCACAGAGGTCGGATTGGACTACATTCTATAGTAAAGGATACCTTTCTATTTATTGCCCCTCCCCTTATATGTGTCTGTGTTACAATAAAGCTTCGGTCTTGTGATTCCCTCACCCTCTTACACTCCACACACATAGCCTTATTAACTGTTGTATTATTGTATAGTTTAAATGTATAGTGCAGTTCATGATTTATAGTGTAGGCCATAGTTGCCAATTCAGTTTATAACAAGCGGAATTGGGCTTGTTTTTTCTTCTGGTTGCTTATTTTTTGGGGTGGTTGCTTGTTGCTTGTTTTTGGGCTTCTTTTGTTTTTAGGTATCACTGATACCGACTTCCAGAGATAATTAGTCATTCATCCATATAACACAGATCCTCACACAGACATACTGTAGGTGAGACGTTGTGGATGAATAGAGTCTTAAAGAAATGATGAGTCATTCATTATGTCTATTGTTGCCGACTGCCGGTTGTGTGTATTCAGTAGGGCTAATTTGTTTTTAACAATGACAACAACAAAGACACTGACCAGACACACAACAGTGAAGCAATTTAGGACCACTTTATGTGGTATTCTTTATGTCAGATATGGTTTAAGACGCTTGGGTATTTGTTGCAAGGATTTTTAAACCAACTACCAATATGCTTCAGCGCTTCAACTCAGGAATATATAACATGGAAGCTTCTATAGACGATGGAGACAGCTCAGATGAATTTGCTTATATCCATTTTACATAAAACCTTTGTAATTCAGTGTGCTATGTACTTTACCTCGCAGTATGCCATCTGCAATGCACTTTACTTCACACAGTGTGCCATGCACTTTACCTCACACAGTGGGGGTCATTCCGAGTTCGCTCGCTAGCTGCTTTTAGCAGCATTGCACACGCTAGACCGCCGCCCTCTGGGAGTGTATCTTCGCTTAGCAGAATTGCGAACGAAAGATTAGCAGAATTGCGAATAAATAATTATTTTCAGTTTCTGAGTAGCTCGAGACTTACTCCTACACTGCGATCAGCTCAGCCCGTTTCGTTCCTGGTTTGAAGTCACAAACACGCCCTGCGTTCGGACAGCCACTCCCCCGTTTCTCCAGACACTCCTGCGTTTTATCCTGCACACTCCCAGAAAACGGTAAATTTCCGCCCAGAAACACCCACTTCCTGTCAATCACACTCCGATCACTTCAATTATGAAAATTCTTCGTTCGGACGTGAGTAAATCTACTAAGTTTTGTTCTAAATTACTTAGCGCATGCGCACTGCGTACCATACGCATGCGCATTTTTGCCTTAATCGTTCCGTTGCAAAAATCGGCAACGAGCGAACAACTCGGAATGACCCCCAGTGTGCTATCTGCAATACACTATACTTCACACAGTGTGCCATGCACTTTACCTCACATAGTATGCCATCTGCAATGCACTTTACTTCACACAGTGTACCATGCACTTTACCTCACAGTGTGCCATCTGCAATGCACTTTACCTCTCAGTAATTCCTTTGTTATTTATTGAATTGAGTTACTATTTAATATTTATATATGCATTTATTATTTTGAATTGTCTTAATAATCTTTTGTTTTGTTACCTTGATTTGGCCTCTTAATTTATTTAATAGAAGTACAAAGTTGGATGTTGTAAGATTATTTGTTTTATCTTTCCATAGAATAAATATTTCACAGTGAATACAAATGACCACAGATACAGTATATACAGTTGGCAATTTTCACTTGAGATTTTTCTTTAGAGGAAACATGAAAGCATAGTATCTTAAATTCACAACTCTAACTATAATATTTATAAAAATTCCAGTATTCTTTAAAAGCCAGTTTTGTGCTGATAAATATCATTGTAAAGACCTTAAAGGCAGATTATATAAATAATTATATGTATTTTAATAAGACAAACAATAATGTCTGTTTATATATATATATATATATATATATATATATATATATATATATATAAAAACAACAACCTTGAGTTGGGCTTTTTTTGGGGCTTTTTAGGATTGGTTTGGGCTTGTTTTGGGCTTATTTTTCAGTCATCGGATGCTTGTTTTCCATTTCAGAGTTGGCAACACTGGTGTAGGCTGGCCTGTGCTGTAGTTCTTGAACTGTACTATACCGACAGCATTTGTATTGTGTTTTGGCTGTGCTGCAACACAGTACTTATGTGTGCAATGTTTATGTATGTTTTTTTGCTTCTTTATGTCAATAAAGACTGCTTTTTCAATCCAATATCTGAAAACAATCAATGTTTATCTTTGATGGCAATAGAAGTGGTATGATATTTGCTGCTTTTGAAAGGCAATATCTGATATGTCCCCTATCTGGGAACCATATATTAAATGGCTTTTCAGAAAAGGAAGATGGTAGAAGAGCTTTCAGTACTCGTTGGACCGATGCACATTTCCTATTCTAGCCTCCAAAAACAGATTCAGTTGCATTTTCCAGTGTGTTTTAAATGCGCCTTTGCAAATGTCTTACATCGACAAACTTATTTAGTACTATTTTGCAAATAGGGTTACATTGTTGCAACATTGTGTTCCCTAATTGCTTGATTTTTTAAATGCAACAATTGATAAAGACACCTGATAACTGCTCTGTGGAGTCTTATTTTGCGTCTACTTCTTATCTACATTTAATTCCCTACCTCTAATCAAGGCATTTTTAAATGCTGGGGGCTGCCAGGACGTGAGGCCTACCTAGACTTTAGATCTGAATTTGAATGTACTTGTGAACTAACTTAATTTCCTACTTCTAAATTCATTCCTAAATTCACTACTTACATGAATCCTGTAGTTGGGCATTTTGGGACTTCGATTGTGGGCATTGTTTTGTGTCCAGACCAGCAGCAGGTGGTGTGCATTTGCTGGAAAGGCATCGAAGACCTCCGATATGCTGCATCTCCTGATGTGTGTCTACCTCAAGTGGCTGTCAGCAAATGCCTGCTAGATACCCCATTCCAAGCTGATTGTGACTTCACGGAACATGCATCATAGAACAGGCATGCTAGAACATGGGTCTTCAACCTGCGACCCTCCAGCTGCTGTGGAACTACACATCCCAGCATGCCCTGCCTCAGTTTTAGCATACCTTAATAGCAAAACTGTGGCAGGGCATGCTGGGATGTGTAGTTTCACAGCAGCTGGAGGGCCACAGGATGAAGACCCATGTGCTAGAGCCAAGCCGCAGGTACATTGAATGCTAGCAAGCTGAATGTTTAAATCCTTTTTGTTCCGCAGCATTCCAATGCGGAAGATTCCATGGAACCAGAGATTATTCCATTGAGAAGGACATGCTGCCTGGATGACTGCACTGTGCAAATTAAGTTACGGAGCCAGTTGGCTTGTGGGTGGCTCTGGTGACTGGGTGGTTGGGTGGGCGGTGTGTCGGAGGTGGAGCACATGCAAATGAATGTGTATCATCCAGCTAGTGAGAGTGAAAACTCATGCAGGAGTGTGCCTGCTTGTCAGTGGGTTATGCACCTTGCCAGACGTCAAATCTACATGGAGCAGCTGGAGGGGACAAGAGCAGGTTTGCAAAATATAGATAGAAGAGCATATATGCTGGCGCATTCTCCATGATAGTGTCAGCTTATGTTTTGGTGCACTGCACTTTCCTCCACTAAGTTTTAGCTGTTTTGGTTAAACGCAAGTGTAGTTGCTTCTCGCCGTTTTGGCTGTGATCTTGTATCGTGGTTGAAGAGTCTGCTGGAGGGATTGTTTTCTTCATTGGCGAGAGACTGAAGATATTCCAGGATGGAAGGCTTGGGAACACTATCCGTTTTTAAGTTGTGGAAGAGTTGAAAGACCGGATTGGACTACATTCTATAGTAAAGGATATCTTTGTATTTATTAATCCTCCCTTTATATGTGTCTGTCTTTCAATAAAGCTTCGGGCTTGTGATTCCCTCACCCTCTTACACTCCACACCCATAGCCTTATTAACTGTTGTATTATTGTATTGTTTAAATGTATAGTGCAGTTCATGATTTATAGTGTAGGCTGGCCTGTGCTGTAGTTCTTGAACTGTACTATACCGACAGCATTTGTATTGTGTTTTATCTGTGCTGCAACACAGTACTTATGTGTGTAATGTTTATGTATGTTTTTTTGCTTCTTTATGTCAATAAAGACTGCTTTTTCAATCCAATATCTGAAAACAATCAATGTTTATCTTTGATGGCAATAGAAGTGGTATGATATTTGCTGCTTTTGAAAGGCAATATCTGATATGTCCCCTATCTGGGAACCATATATTAAATGGCTTTTCAGAAAAGGGAGATGGTAGAAGAGCTTTCAGTACTTGTAGGACCGATGCACATTTCCTATTCTAGCCTCCAAAAACAGATTCAGTTGCATTTTCCAGCGTGTTTTGGATGCGCCTTTGCAAATGTCTTACATCGACAAACTTATTTAGTACTATTTTGCAAATAGGGTTACATTGTTGCAACATTGTGTTCCCTAATTGCTTGATTTTTTAAATGCAACAATTGATAAAGACACCTGATAACTGCTCTGTGGAGTCTTATTTTGTGTCTACTTTTTATCTACATTTAATTCTCTACCTCTAATCAAGGCATTTATAAGTGCTGGGGGCTGCCAGGACGTGAGGCCTACCTAGACTTTAGATCTGAATTTGAATGTACTTGTGAACTAACTTCATTTCCTACTTCTAAATTCATTCCTAAATTCACTACTTACATGAATCCTGTAGTTGGGCATTTTGGGACTTCGATTGTGGGCATTGTTTTGTGTCCAGACCAGCAGCAGGTGGTGTGCATTTGCTGGAAAGGCATCGAAGACCTCCGATATGCTGCATCTCCTGATGTGTGTCTCCCTCAAGTGGCTGTCAGCAAATGCCTGCTAGACACCCCATTCCAAGCTGATTGTGACACCACGGTACATGCATCATAGAACAGGCATGCTAGAACATGGGTCTTCAACCTGCGACCCTCCAGCTGCTGTGGAACTACACATCCCAGCATGCCCTGCCTCAGTTTTAGCATACCTTAATAGCAAAACTGTGGCAGGGCATGCTGGGATGTGTAGTTTCACAGCAGCTGGAGGGCCACAGGATGAAGACCCATGTGCTAAAGCCAAGCCGCAGGTACATTGAATGCTAGCAAGCTGAATATTTAAATCCTTTTTATTCCGCAGCATTCCAATGTGGAAGATTCCATGGAACCAGAGATCCTTCCATTGAGAAGGACATGCTGCCTGGATGACTACACTGTGCAAATTAAATCAAGGAGCCAGTTGGCTTGTGGGTGGCTCTGGTCACTGGGTGGTTGGGTGGGTGGTGTGTCAGAGGTGGAGCACATGCAAATGATTGTGTATCATCCAGCTAGTGAGAGAGAAAACTCATGCAGGAGTGTGCCTGCTTGTCAGTGGGTTATGCACCTTTCCAGACGTCAAATCTACATGGAGCAGCTGGAGAGGACAAGAGCAGGTTTGCAAAATATAGACAGAAGAGCTCTCCAGCCTAGTTTGCTGTCTGTTTCCACTTCTCTTTTCTTGAGCCGCTCCCTTCTATGCCCTTGCGCACTATCCTGACTTCTCCCATCTGCTTACTTTGTGCCTTCCAACGCACAATGCGAACTACAGGTAGTGCTGCAGGGCCCACACCCTTTTACTTGCCATACAGAGCAGCTCTGGAGCTGTTACAGTGCCCAGCTTCTGCAAGAAATCAGCTTGAATGCTTCAGGGGCTGGGGCATAGCCAACATGAGCCCCACACCGAAGGAGGGTGGAGGTGTTTAATGCGAACTAGGGGTCATCCAAGCGCCGCAAAAGGCCGCCATGCCCTGCACGCCCCTTTTCTCTTTTCATATGCAGACGAGGGTTGAAGCCAAATTTGACCCACTGCTTGGATGACATCACCATATGCAAATCCATCTGCAGCAGGCCTTCCCCCAGGAATGCTTGCACTAGTTGTTGCATTTGGTTTGTTGTTTGGGGGTGCTTCAGTATTAGGCAGCCTTCTGCCCTCCCATGTTCATCTGAAAATATGTGTTCTCCCTGCAGTTGTTGTCCCCAGATGAGAGTTCCCTTGTGCTGCCTCAGTTGAATCTTCTTTACTTGACAGAGATGTGCCTGAGCAGCGGCCCTCCCCAGCCCTATCCCAAATCATACTTATTTTGCATAGGAGATACCATGGTCATGAAGATCGTTCTCCCAGGGTGAGGTTCATTCATTGCATTCTGGGTATGCTGACCCCTGTGATTTCCCCAAATGTGGGAAACTTGACTGCATTATTTGTGGTAGTGGGGGACTGTGTTTGTGCTTTCCTCTGGTCAGCTCTGGTAAAAGTCAGATTTCTTTATCTCAGATCTTCCTCTAGCCTTGTTCTTCTTTCGAGAGTTCCCTTGTGCTGCCTCAGTTGGATCTCCTTTACTTGACAGGGGGGTGCCCAAGCAGCGACCCTCCCCAGCTCTAGCCCAACTCCTACTTACCTGCCAGGTGAGATACTATGATCATGAAGGTGCTTCTCCCAGGGCAAGGCTCACCCATTGCACTCTGGGTGTGCTGCCCCTGTGATTTCCCCAAATATGGGAAACTTGACTGCATAATTTGTGTTTCCACTGGTCGGCTTTTATATAATTCAGATCTCTTTGTCTCAGGTCTCTCTCCAGCCTAGTTTGCAGTCTGTTTCCACTTCTTCTTTTTTTGAGCCCCTCCCTTCTATACCCTTGTGCACTATCCTGACTTCTCCTCCTGTCTGCTTACTTTGTGCCTTCCAATGCACAATGCAAACTACAGGTAGTGCTGCAGGGCCCACAAACTTTTACTTGCATTACAGAGCAGCTCTGGAGCTGTTACAGTGCCAAGCTGCTGCAAGAAATCAGCTTGAATGCTTCAGGGGCTGGGGCATTGCCAACATGAGCCCCACACCGAAGGAGGGTGGGGGTGTTTAATGCGAACTAAGGGTCATCCAAGCGCCGCAAAAGGCCGCCATTCCCTGCATACCCCTTTTCTCTTTTCATATGCAGATGAGGGTTCCAGCCAACTTTGGCCAACTGCTTGGATGACATCACTGTATGCAAATCCGTCTTCTGCTGACCTTCCCCCAGGAATGCTTGTACTAGTTGTTGCATTTGGTTTGTTGTTTGGGGGTGCTTCAGTATTAGGCAGCCTTCTGCCCTCCCATGTTCATCTGAAAATATGTGTTCTCCCTGCAGTTGTTGTCCCCAGATGAGAGTTCCCTTGTGCTGCCTCAGTTGAATCTCCTTTACTTGACAGAGATGTGCCTGAGCAGCGGCCCTCCCGAGCTCTATCCCAAATCATACTTATTTTGCATAGGAGATATCATGGTAATGAAGACTGTTATCCCAGGGTGAGGTTCATTCATTGCATTTTGGGTATGCTGACCCCTGTGATTTCCCCAAATGTGGGAAACTCGACTTCATTATTTGTGGTAGTGGGGGACTGTGTTTGTGCTTTCCTCTGGTCAGCTCTGGTAAAAGTCAGATTTATTTGTCTCAGATCTTCCTCTAGCCTTGTTCTTCTTTCGAGAGTTCCCTTGTGCTGACTCACTTGGATCTCCTTCACTTGACAGGGAAGTGCCCGAGCAGTGACCCTACCCAGCTCTAGCCCAACTCCTACTTACCTGCCAGGTGAGATACTATGATCATGAAGGTGCTTCTCCCAGGGCAAGGCTCACCCATTGCACTCTGGGTGTGCTGCTCTTGCGATTTCCCCAAATGTGGGAAACTTGACTGCATAATTTGTGTTTCCCCTGGTCGGCTCTCGTATAATTCAGATCTCTTTGTCTCAGGTCTCTCTCCAGCCTAGTTTGCTGTCTGTTTCCACTTCTCTTTTCTTGAGCCGCTCCCTTCTATGCCCTTGCGCACTATTATGACCTCTCCTGTCTGCTTACTTTGTGCCTTCCAACGTCAATGCAAACTACAGGTAGTGCTGCAGGGCCCTCACCCTTTTACATGCTTTACAGAGCAGCTCTGGAGCTGTTACAGTGCCCAGCTGCTGCAAGAAATCAGCTTGAATGCTTCAGGGGCTGGGGCATAGCCAACATGAGCCCCACACCGAAGGAGGGTGGAGGTGTTTAATGTGAATTAGGGGTCATCCAAGCGCCGCAAAAGGCCGCCATGCCCTGCACATCCCTTTTTTCTTTTCATATGCAGACGAGGGTTGAAGCCAACTTTGACCCACTGCTTGGATGACATCACCATATGCAAATCCATCTGCTGCAGGCCTTCCCCCAGGAATGCTTGCACTAGTTGTTGCATTTGGTTTATTGTTTGGGGGTGCTTCAGTATTAGCCAGCCTTCTGCCCTCCCATGTTCATCTGAAAATATGTGTTCTCCCTGCAGTTGTTGTCCCCAGATGAGAGTTCCCTTGTGCTGCCTCAGTTGAATCTCCTTTACTTGACAGAGATGTGCCTGAGCAGCGGCCCTCCCCAGCTCTATCCCAAATCATACTTATTTTGCATAGGAGATACCATGCTCATGAAGATTGTTCTCCCAGGTTGAGGTTCATTCATTGCATTCTGGGTCTGCTGACCCCTGTGATTTCCCCAAATGTGGGAAACTTGACTGCATTATTTGTGGTAGTGGGGGACTGTGTTTGTGCTTTCCTCTGGTCAGCTCTGGTAAAAGTCAGATTTCTTTGTCTCAGATCTTCCTCTAGCCTTGTTCTTCTTTCGAGAGTTCCCTTGTGCTGCCTCAGTTGGATCTCCTTCACTTGACAGGGGGGTGCCCGAGCTGCGACCCTCCCCAGCTCTAGCCCAACTCCTACTTACCTGCCAGGTGAGATACTATGATCATGTAGGTGCTTCTCCCAGGGCAAGGCTCACCCATTGCACTCTGGGTGTGCTGCCCCTGTGATTTCCCCAAATGTGGGAAACTTGACTGCATAATTTGTGTTTCCCCTGGTCGGCTCTCGTATAATTCAGATCTCTTTGTCTCAGGTCTCTCTCCAGCCTAGTTTGCTGTCTGTTTCCACTTCTCTTTTCTTGAGCCGCTCCCTTCTATGCCCTTGCGCACTATTCTGACCTCTCCTGTCTGTATACTTTGTGCCTTCCAACGCACAATGCAAACTACAGGTAGTGCTGCAGGGCCCACACCCTTTTACATGCTTTACAGAGCAGCTCTGGAGCTGTTACAGTGCCCAGCTGCTGCAAGAAATCAGCTTGAATGCTTCAGGGGCTGGGGCATAGCCATCATGAGCCCCACACCGAAGGAGGGTGGAGATGTTTAATGCGAATTAGGGGTCATCCAAGCGCCGCAAAAGGCCGCCATTCCCTGCACATCCCTTTTTTCTTTTCATATGCAGACGAGGGTTGAAGCCAACTTTGACCCACTGCTTGGATGACATCACCATATGCAAATCCATCTGCTGCAGGCCTTCCCCAGGAATGCTTGCACTAGTTGTTGCATTTGGTTTGTTGTTTGGGGGTGCTTCAGTATTAGGCAGCCTTCTGCCCTCCCATGTTCATCTGAAAATATGTGTTCTCCCTGCAGTTGTTGTCCCAAGATGAGAGTTCCCTTGTGCTGCCTCAGTTGAATCGCCTTTACTTGACAGAGATGTGCCTGAGCAGCGGCCCTCCCCAGCCCTATCCCAAATCATACTTATTTTGCATAGGAGATACCATGGTCATGAAGATTGTTCTCCCATGGTGAGGTTCATTCATTGCATTCTGTTTATGCTGACCCCTGTGATTTCCCCAAATGTTGGAAACTCGACTGCATTATTTGTGGTAGTGGGGGGCTGTGTTTGTGCTTTCCTCTGGTCAGCTCTGGTAAAAGTCAGATTTCTTTGTCTCAGATCTTCCTCTAGCCTTGTTCTTCTTTCGAGAGTTCCCTTGTGCTGCCTCAGTTGGATCTCCTTCACTTGACAGGGGGGTGCCCGAGCAGCGACCCTCCCCAGCTCTAGCCCAACTCCTACTTACCTGCCAGGTGAGATCCTATGATCATGCAGGTGCTTCTCCCAGGGCAAGGCTCACCCATCGCACTCTGGGTGTGCTGCCCCTGTGATTTCCCCAAATGTGGGAAACTTGACTGCATAATTTGTGTTTCCCCTGGTCGGCTCTCGTATAATTCAGATGTATTTGTCTCAGGTCTCTCTCCAGCCTAGTTTGCTGTCTGTTTCCACTTCTCTTTTCTTGAGCCGCTCCCTTCTATGCCCTTGCGCACTATCCTGACTTCTCCCGTCTGCTTACTTTGTGCCTTCCAACGCAAAATGCGAACTACAGGTAGTGCTGCAGGGCCCACACCCTTTTACTTGCCTTACAGAGCAGCTCTGGAGCTGTTACAGTGCCCAGCTGCTGCAAGAAATCAGCTTGAATGCTTCAGGGGCTGGGGCATAGCCAACATGAGCCCCACACCGAAGGAGGGTGGAGGTGTTTAATGCGAACTAGGGGTCATCCAAGCGCCGCAAAAGGCCGCCATGCCCTGCACGCCCCTCTTCTCTATTCATATGCAGATGAGTGTTGAAGCCAACTTTGACCCACTGCTTGGATGACATCACCATATGCAAATCCATCTGCTGCAGGCCTTCCCCCAGGAATGCTTGCACTAGTTGTTGCATTTGGTTTGTTGTTTGGGGGTGCTTCAGTATTAGGCAGCCTTCTGCCCTCCCATGTTCATCTGAAAATATGTGTTCTCCCTGCAGTTGTTGTCCCCCGATGAGAGTTCCCTTGTGCTGCCTCAGTTGAATCTCCTTTACTTGACAGAGATGTGCCTGAGCAGCGGCCCTCCCCAGCTCTATCCCAAATCATACTTATTTTGCATAGGAGATACCATGGTCATGAAGATTGTTTTCCCAGGGTGAGGTTCATTCATTGCATTCTGGGTATGCTGACCCCTGTGATTTCCCCAAATGTGGGAAACTGGACTGCATTATTTGTGGTAGTGAGGGACTGTGTTTGTGCTTTCCTCTGGTCAGCTCTGGTAAAAGTCAGATTTCTTTGTCTCAGATCTTCCTCTAGCCTTGTTCTTCTTTCGAGAGTTCCCTTGTGCTGCCTCAGTTGGATCTCCTTCACTTGACAGGGGGGTGCCCGAGCAGCGACCCTCCCCAGCTCTAGCCCAGCTCCTACTTACCTGCCAGGTGAGATACTATGATCATGAAGGTGCTTCTCCCAGGGCAAGGCTCACCCATTGCACTCTGGGTGTGCTACTCCTGCGGTTTCCCCAAATGTTGGACACTTGACTGCATAATTTGTGTTTCACCTGGTCGGCTCTCGTATAATTCAGATCTCTTTGTCTCAGGTCTCTCTCCAGCCTAATTTGCAGTCTGTTTCCACTTCTCTTTTCTTGAGTTGCTCCCTTCTATGCCCTTGCGCACTATCCTGACTTCTCCCGTCTGCTTACTTTGTGCCTTCCAACACACAATGCAAACTACAGGTAGTGCTGCAGGGCCCACACCCTTTTACTTGCCTTACAGAGCAGCTCTGGAGCTGTTACAGTGCCCAGCTGCTGCAAGAAATCAGCTTGAATGCTTCAGGGGCTGGGGCATAGCCATCATGAGCCCCACACCGAAGGAGGGTGGAGGTGTTTAATGCGAACTAGGGGTCATCCAAGCACCGCAAAAGGCCGCCATGCCCTGCATGCCAATTTTATCTTTTCATATGCAGACGAGGGTTGAAGCCAACTTTGACCCACTGTTTGGATGACATCACCATATGCAAATCCATATGCTGCAGGCCTTCCCCCAGGAATGCTTGCACTAGTTGTTGCATTTGGTTTGTTGTTTGGGGGTGCTTCAGTATTAGGCAGCCTTCTGCCCTCCCATGTTCATCTGAAAATATGTGTACCTCCTGCAGTTGTTGTCCCCAGATGAGAGTTCCCTTGTGCTGCCTCAGTTGAATCTCCTTTACTTGACAGAGATGTGCCTGAGCAGCGGCCCTCTCCAGCCCTATCCCAAATCATACTTATTTTGCATAGGAGATACCATGGTCATGAAGATTGTTCTCCCAGGGTGAGGTTCATTCATTGCATTCTGGGTATGCTGACCCCTGTTATTTTCCCAAATGTGGTAAACTTGACAGCATTATTTGTGGTAGTGGGGGACTGTGTTTGTGCTTTCCTCTGGTCAGCTCTGGTAAAAGTCAGATTTCTTTGTCTCAGATCTTCCTCTAGCCTTGTTCTTCTTTCGAGAGTTCCCTTGTGCTGCCTCAGTTGGATCTCCTTCACTTGACAGGGGGGTGCCCGAGCAGCGACCCTCCCCAGCTCTAGCCCAACTCCTACTTACCTGCTAGGTGAGATACTATGATCATGAAGGTGCTTCTCCCAGGGCAAGGCTCACCAATTGCACTCTGGGTGTGCTGCTCCTGCGATATCCCCAAATGTGGGAAACTTGACTGCATAATTTGTGTTTCCCCTGGTCGGCTCTCGTATAATTCAGATCTCTTTGTCTCATGTCTTTCTCCAGCCTAGTTTGCTGTCTGTTTACACTTCTCTTTTCTTGAGCCACTCCCTTCTATGCCCTTGCGCACTATCTTGACTTCTCCCGTCTGCTTACTTTGTGCCTTCCAACGCACAATGCGAACTACAGGTAGTGCTGCAGGGCCCACACCCTTTTAGTTGCCTTACAGAGCAGCTCTGGAGCTATTACAGTGCCCAGCTGCTGCAAGTAATCAGCTTGAATGCTTCAGGGGCTGGGGCATAGCCAACATGAGCCCCACACCGAAGTAGGGTGGAGGTGTTTAATGCGAACTAGGGGTCATCCAAGCGCCGCAAAAGGCCGCCATGCCCTGCACGCCCCTTTTCTCTTTTCATATGCAGACGAGGGTTGAAGCCAACTTTGACCCACTGCTTGGATGACATCACCATATGCAAATCCATCTGCTGCAGGCCTTCCCCCAGGAATGCTTGTACTAGTTGTTGCATTTGGTTTGTTGTTTGGGGGTGCTTCAGTATTAGGCAGCCTTCTGCCCTCCCATGTTCATCTGAAAATATGTGTTCTCCCTGCAGTTGTTGTCCCCAGATGAGAGTTCCCTTGTGCTGCCTCAGTTGAATCTCCTTTACTTGACAAGGGAGGCATTTTGGAGCATCGAACTGAACAACATTGGCAGTCTCTGAAGATTTTATCTATTGATTTACCTAATATATTATTTATTGAATATCCATTTATTGTATGTTTAATAAATAAACAAAATTATTAGAAGTAGCTATTTTGGAAACAGCTTTCCTCTTAGGATGAAACTGTATAATCCTGTTGTGTGTGTTCCTTTAAAGTTCTTTAGTAAAATCCACTAGTAATGATGAACATCAGATTTCTTCCTCCATCCTCTTTTTACACTTTCTCTTGGTTCTATATATATTTTTTTTTTCTATTTTTATTTTTCCCCCCTCCTTCTCCCAAAAGGCCCCCCTCCCTCTCCCCCCCTCCCTGTTTTAAATTTTAAAATCTTTAAATATTTAAATCTTCGAATCCTTAAATTGTCTGTTTAATATTTATTTTTTCTTCAATTCTTTTTGTTGTTTAAACAGCAATGTAGTTATTCCAGGGGTTAAAATAATGAAATATAGAAATAATATTAACAAAAATTAAAGGTAAAAATGAATTGATAGAATGATCCCATTAAAAGTAAATAAATAATATGGATGTTAAGCTGAGCGGGTTGGATTCGAACATGGGACTAGCTGCATAGAGTGCATTTGATGTTTCCCCTGCGCCACAAGAACTGCTTTAGTAGTGGCATGGATTTATGTTACCCTAAAAGGTTTTATATAAGTAAATGGGGATCCTTAGTGCTGAGTCTCTGAATTATGTATATGTGATTATAGATATGAGGTATTGATTGAAAGATTATAGGTTAATCTGTATATAGATTATATATTTTCTGCTATTTTTTAAACCACCTTGTTGCTTATTTTATTATTATTTTTAATCACCATGTTGCTTATTTTTATATTATGAAATGCCTTTATATGTGCAATTGCAATTAGAAAGTTGTTCCATATGTGAGTCATTACATGTATGCATCCAATTAGTACATGTATGTATCCAATCAACTAATTAGTAATGCTATTGGTCCGGTGCATTTTAAAAAGAGCCTGCTAGGCTGCTGATGTATCCTCTGACGAAACCGCTCTTGGATAACAGCGGAGAAACGCGTAAGAAAGGTGATTACCGGACACTCTGATTGCTGAGATATAAGCCCGTTCATGAACGAGCTACATCACGGCGGACGTCTGATGTAAAGACAGCGGTGAAGGGGAAAAAGCAATTTGAGACCGAGCAAAAGGAGGTCTCTACCCCACGGCAGGGAGAAATATCCCGACCGCGAGTGCCAATAAGATCCAGCCACGGTTAACGGGGGTCGTAGCATACCGCTGTGTTTCACCAACCATCACAGCGCTCTCCCCCTGTTTTCTTTCATTACTCACGTGAGTTACATATGAACTTTAACTGCAGTAAATAATAAGAATTTACTTACCGATAATTCTATTTCTCATAGTCCGTAGTGGATGCTGGGGACTCCGTAAGGACCATGGGGAATAGCGGCTCCGCAGGAGACTGGGCACATCTAAAGAAAGCTTTAGGACTATGTGGTGTGCACTGGCTCCTCCCCCTATGACCCTCCTCCAAGCCTCAGTTAGGATACTTTGCCCGGACGAGCGTACACAATAAGGAAGGATTTTGAATCCCGGGTAAGACTCATACCAGCCACACCAATCACACCGTACAACCTGTGATCTGAACCCAGTTAACAGCATGATAACAGAGGAGCCTCTGAAAAGATGGCTCCCAACAATAATAACCCGATTTTTGTAACAATAACTATGTACAAGTATTGCAGACAATCCGCACTTGGGATGGGCGCCCAGCATCCACTACGGACTATGAGAAATAGAATTATCGGTAAGTAAATTCTTATTTTCTCTGACGTCCTAAGTGGATGCTGGGGACTCCGTAAGGACCATGGGGATTATACCAAAGCTCCCAAACGGGCGGGAGAGTGCGGATGACTCTGCAGCACCGAATGAGAGAACTCCAGGTCCTCCTCAGCCAGGGTATCAAATTTGTAGAATTTAGCAAACGTGTTTGCCCCTGACCAAGTAGCTGCTCGGCAAAGTTGTAAAGCCGAGACCCCTCGGGCAGCCGCCCAAGATGAGCCCACTTTCCTTGTGGAACGGGCTTTTACAGATTTTAGCTGTGGCAGGCCTGCCACAGAATGTGCAAGCTGAATTGTACTACAAATCCAACGAGCAATAGTCTGCTTAGAAGCAGGAGCACCCAGCTTGTTGGGTGCATACAGGATAAACAGCGAGTCAGATTTCCTGACTCCAGCCGTCCTGGAAACATATTTTCAGGGCCCTGACAACATCCAGCAACTTGGATTCCTCCAAGTCCCTAGTAGCCGCAGGCACCACAATAGGTTGGTTCAGGTGAAAACGCTGGAACCACCTTAGGGAGAAACTGAGGACGAGTCCTCAATTCCGCCCTGTCCGAATGGAAAATCAGATAAGGGCTTTTACAGGATAAAGCCGCCAATTCTGACACGCGCCTGGCCCAGGCCAGGGCCAACAGCATGACCACTTTCCATGTGAGATATTTTAACTCCACAGATTTAAGTGGTTCAAACCAATGTGACTTTTGGAACCCAAACTACATTGAGATCCCAAATTGCCACTGGAGGCACAAAAGGAGGCTGTATATGCAGTACCCCTTTTACAAACGTCTAAACTTCAGGGACTGAAGCTAGTTCTTTTTTGGAAGAAAATTGACAGGGCCGAAATCTGAACCTTAATGGACCCCAATTTCAGGCCCATAGACACTCCTGTTTGCAGGAAATGTAGGAATCGACCCAGTTGAATTTCCTCCATCGGGCCTTACTGGCCTCGCACTACGCAACATATTTTCGCCAATTGCGGTGATAATGTTTTTGCGGTTACATCCTTCCTGGCTTTAGATCAGGATATGGATGACTTCATCCGGAATGCCTTTTTTCCTTCAGGATCCGGTGTTCAACCGGCATGCCATCAAACGCAGCCGCGGTAAGTCTTGGAACAGACAGGGTCCTTGCTGGAGCAGGTCCCTTCTTAGAGGTAGAGGCCACGGATCCTCCGTGAGCATCTCTTGAAGTTCCGGTTACCAAGTCCTTCTTGGCCAATCCGGAGCCACGAATATAGTGCTTTCTCCTCTCCATCTTATCAATCTCAGTACCTTGGGTATGAGAGGCAGAGGAGGGAACACATACACTGACTGGTACACCCACGGTGTTACCAGAGCGTCTACAACTATTGCCTGAGGGTCTCTTGACCTGGCGCAATACCTGTCGAGTTTTTTAATCATGTGGACGACTTCTGGGTGAAGTCCCCACTCTCCCGGGTGGAGGTCGTGCTGAGGAAGTCTGCTTCCCAGTTGTCCACTCCCGGAATGAATACTGTTGACAGTGCTATCACATGATTTTCCGCCCAGCGAAGAATCCCTGCAGCTTCTGCCATTGCCCTCCTGCTTCTTGTGCCACCCTGTCTGTTTACGTGGGTGACTGCCATGATGTTGTCCGACTGGATCAACACCGGCTGACCTTGAAGCAGAGGTCTTGCTAAGCTTAGAGCATTGTAAATGGCCCTTAGCTTCAGGATATTTATGTGAAGTGATGTATCCAGGCTTGACCCTAAGCCCTGGATATTCCTTCCCTGTGTGACTGCTCACCAGCCTCGCAGGCTGGCATCCGTGGTCACCAGGACCCAGTCCTGAATGCCGAATCTGCGGCCCTCTAGAAGATGAGCACTCTGCAACCACCACAGGATGGATACCCTTGTCCTTGGTGACAGGGTTATCCGCTGATGCATCTGAAAATGCGACCCGGACCATTTGTCCAGTAGGTTCCACTGGAAAGTTCTTGCGTGGAATCTAACGAATGGGATTGCTTCGTAGGAAGCCACCATTTTTACCCAGAACCCTTGTGCATTGATGCACTGAGACTTGGTTCGGTTTTAGGAGGTTCCTGACTAGCTCGGATAACTCCCTGGCTTTCTCTTCCGGGAGAAACACCTTTTTTCTGGACTGTGTCCAGGAACATCCCTAGGAAACAGAAGACAAGTCGTCGGAACCAGCTGCGATTTTGGAATATTGAGAATCCAATCGTGCTGCCGCAACACTACCTGAGATAGTGCTACACCGACTTCCAACTGTTCCCTGGATCTTACCCTTATCAGGGAATCGTCCAAGTAAGGGATAACTAAAATTCCCTTCCTTCGAAGGGATATCATTTCGGCCATTACCTTGGTAAAGACCCGGGGTGCCGTGGACCATCCCTACGGCAGCGTCTGAACTGATAGTGACAGTTCTGTACCATAACCTGAGGTACCCTTGGTGAGAAGGGTAAATTTTGACATGAAGGTAAGCATCCTTGATGTCCCGAGACATCATGTAGTCCCCTTCTTCCAGGTTCGCAATCACTGCTCTGAGTGACTCAATCTTGAATTTGAACCTCTGTATGTAAGTGTTCAAAGATTTTAGATTTTAGATTTAGAATCGGTCTCACCGAGCCGTCTGGCTTCGGTACCACAATAGTGTGGAATAATACCCCGTTCCCTGTTGCAGGAGGGGTACCTTGATTATCACCTGCTGGGAATACAGCTTGTGAATGGCTTCCAAAACTGCCTCCCTGTCAGAGGGAGACGTCGGTAAAGCCGACTTTTGGAAACGGCGAGGGGGAGACGTCTCGAATTCCAATATGTACCCTTGAGATATTACCTGAAGGATCCAGGGGTCTACTTGCGAGTGAGCCCACTGCGCACTGAAATTCATTGAGAACGGGCCCCCACCGTGCCTGAGCTTGTAAGGCCCTAGCGTCATACTGAGGGCTTGGCAGAGGCGGGAAAGGGTTTCTGTTCCTGGGAACTGGCTAATCTCTTCAGCCTTTTTCCTCTCCCTCTGTCACGAGCAGAAAAGAGGAACCTTTTGTCCGCTTGCCAACAAAGGACTGCGCCTGATAATACGGCGTCTTATTTTGAGAGGCGACCTGGGGTACAAACGTGGATTTCCCAGTTGTTGCCGTGGCCACCAGGTCTAAAATACCGACCCCAAATGTCCCCTTTCAAAGGCAATACTTCCAAATGCCGTTTGGAATCCGCATCACCTGACCATTTTACTGGTAGAATTGGACAACGCACTTATACTTGATGCCAGTCGGCAAATATTCCGCTGTGCATCATGCATATATAGAAATGCATCTTTTAAATGCTCTATAGGCAATAATATACTATCCTTATCTAGGATATCAATATTTCCAGTCAGGGAATCCGACCATGCCAACCCAGCACTGCACCTCCAGGCTGAGGCGATTGCTGGTCGCAGTATAACACCAGTATGTGTGTGAATACATTTTTGGATACCCTCCTGCTTTCTATCAGCAGGATCCTTAAGGGCGGCCATCTCATGAGAGGGTAGAGCACTTGTTCTTACAAGCGTGTGAGCGCCTTATCCCCCCTAGGGGGTGTTTCCCAACGCACCCTAACCTCTGGCGGGAAAGGGTATACAGCCAATACTTTTTAAGAAATGATCAATTGTTATCGGGGGGAAACCCACGCATCATCACACACCTCATTTTATTTCTCAGATTCAGGAAAACTACAGGTAGTTTTTCCCTCACCGAACATAATACCCCTTTTTGGTGGTACTCGTATTATCAGAAATGTATAAAACATTTTCCATTGTCTCAATCATGTAACGTGTGGCCCTACTGGAAATCACGGTTGTCTCTTCACCGTCGACACAGGAGTCAGTATCCGTGTCGGCGTCTGTATCTGCCATCTGAGGTAACGGGCGCTTTAGAGCCCCTGACGGCCTATGAGATGTCTGGACAGGCACAAGCTGAGTAGCCGGCTGTCTCATGTCAACCACTGTTTTTTTTTTTTTGTTTTTTTATACAGAGCTGACACTGTCATGTAATTTTCAACAGTACATCCACTCAGGTGTCGACCCCCTAGGTGGTGACATCACTGTTACAGACACTCTGCTCCGTCTCCACATCATTTTTCTCCTCATACATGTCGACACAAACGTACCGACACACAGCACACACACAGGGAATGCTCTGATAGAGGACAGGACCCCACTAGCCCTTTGGGGAGACAGAGGGAGAGTATGCCAGCACACACCAGAGCGCTATATATATATATATACAGGGATAACCTTATATAAGTGTTTTTCCCCTTATAGCTGCTGTATGTTTTAATACTGCGCCTAATTAGTGCCCCCCTCTCTTTTTTTAACCCTTTCTGTAGTGTAGTGACTGCAGGGAAGAGCCAGGGAGCTTCCGTCCAACTGAGCTGTGAGGGAAAATGGCGCCAGTGTGCTGAGGAGATAGTCTTCGCCCCCTTTTCGGCGGCCTTATCTCCCGTTTTTCTGTATATTCTGGCAGGGGTTAAATGCATCCATATAGCCCAGGAGCTATATGTGATGTATTTTTTGCCATGTAAGGTATTTTTATCATGTTTTATTGCGTCTCAGGGCGCCCCCCCCAGCGCCCTGCACCCTCAGTGACCGGAGTATGAAGTGTGCTGAGAGCAATGGCGCACAGCTGTGCGCTACCTTATTGAAGACAGGAACGTCTTCTGCCGCCGATTTTTCCGGACCTCTTCGCTCTTCTGGCTCTGTAAGGGGGCCGGCGGCGAGGCTCCGGGACCCATCCAGGCTGGGCCTGTGATCGTCCCTCTGGAGCTAATGTCCAGTAGCCAAGAAGCCCAATCCACTCTGCACGCAGGTGAGTTCGCTTCTTCTCCCCTTAGTCCCTCGATGCAGTGAGCCTGTTGCCAGCAGGTCTCACTGAAAATAACAAACCTAAACTAAAACTTTCACTAAGAAGCTCAGGAGAGCCCCTAGTGTGCACCCTTCTCGTCGGGCACAGAAATCTAACTGAGGCTTGGAGGAGGGTCATAGGGGGAGGAGCCAGTGCACACCACATAGTCCTAAAGCTTTCTTTAGATGTGCCCAGTCTCCTGCGGAGCCGCTATTCCCCATGGTCCTTACGGAGTCCCCAGCATCCACTTAGGACGTTAGAGAAAAGAGGCGTTGGTTACAACTGTTGCTGTTCATCCACAAGAAGGAATTTAATGTATCAATTACAATTGGAAAGTAACGTGTAACCCTGATTTAGGGTTTAAACAACACTTATACTGAGGTAGTTATAATATGGTGACTAAAATGGAGTATAAGCATATATATTATTCATATAAAAGTTAATGGATGTTGTAATACTGTATGCATGTTGTGAGGTAAATAATACAGTTCACATATATGTAATTGTATGTACATTGATGTAAATGTAGTGGTGAATACAATGAAGGCTTATTTTATGGTTTCACAGTGTATCTAAAGGGTTAATGTCCTTGTGCTCCTAACTGTCAATCACCTAGTGAGGTGATTGCCAGTGGGCGGGGCATCACCTCAGAGTGGGTCATGTGACTACTAGAGAGGAGTGGAGAGGTGCTGTGAGTGTAGCTGAGAGAGAGACTGCATATCCCTTGGTGAGAGGACATAGTTTTTTGCTGCTCCGGCCGTCGCCCGCATTAGAGCTGAGCGG
This sequence comes from Pseudophryne corroboree, assembly GCF_028390025.1. Lineage (NCBI taxonomy): Eukaryota > Metazoa > Chordata > Amphibia > Anura > Myobatrachidae > Pseudophryne > Pseudophryne corroboree. The sequence goes on from NW_026967608.1 coordinate 1,454,180, forward strand.
TATACATTGCGGCGGCCGGAGGGGGCTTAGTGTGTGAAGCCAGAACAGGGCTTCCTTACTGTAAAGGTGGTGACAGCAGCATTGAGACTCAGAACTGTTCATAGAACCCAAGATCAGCGCTAGTCAACTCACCCAGCAGTATTGGAAGGGCACATCTGTGACAGGGACACAGAGAGGGTTCCTTCCTACCTATTACCGGCACAGACTCTGACAGCCACAACAAAGAAGCCAGGACCAGCAGCAGAGGCTCCATTCTGTGTGGCTGTAAGTGTAAGGGAGGAGTCGGGGGAGCATCCTGCAGCAGCATCACTAGATGGTAGAAGTGTGAGTGCATAATCCAGCCATTTATATTACCCCTACACTAAGCACAGCAAGCCATAGGTGACTATTGTACATAGTCAATTTCATATTGGGACTAAGTACTCCAGGGCTAGGCCGCAATAATGGCTATTAAGCAGGAGGATAGTAATGGGTCACAGTAGTCAGAGTGACCTATAATTACAGTTCCATGTATGGCTTAATCATAGTGCTAAGGAGAAGGTAGAAAGCACTGGGTATATATATGTAACAGGAGGAGTGGAGTGAAACTTGAACTGTTTAACGCTTCATAAATAGTTTTAAAACTCCCCCATATATCAGCATCACATCAGTCAAAGGAGAGCCAGAGACATTGTTCCGCAGCGCTAAATAGAAAGTAACACCCTAAAGCTGCCACCTAATGTGTGTATTTATGCCCCTGAATTAGCAGAATTAGAGTCAAGGACATTAAAGGTAGCCATACTACAGTGACATTGGATGGATGTTAAAGCCTCTTAGCCACAAAGGATTAGAATATCATCCCGATTCAAGGACTAGCTTGTGGCACTTTAATACAACTGTGTTATATGTATATTCGTGAACCCGTAAGAAGGACTGACACGTAAGAGACTATTAGTTATAAAGTTAAAGGATTTGAGCTCGCTGTGACTATGATAAGAGAAACCATCTCTTGCAGATATATTTAATATAGACTCATCCTAAGAGACAACAATAATTTGAGGCATACAGGAATCGAAAAGCTATATATGCTCTGAAATATAGAAAGCATCAGCTACTTCAAATGGACACAAGGACGCAGCATAACAAAGGTTTATCATACCAGCTTCTTAGGAGTTTAGTTTAATACTGGACAACTACAGTAACATTTTTACTGAGGAAAGGATACAGATTCCTTGGTAATCAACTGTTGATGTTACTATCTATGAGCTAAATAGATACTTTCTGTTATCTGCCAAGGAGGAACTATAAGTAACCTTATAGGAGAAAGTAATCGCTACCATAAGTAGACTGAGCCAAACATCTTTCTCTTTAACTGAAGGGAGAACTGATAGTTGATACTAAAACATAGTGTCAGACATTCTGTATTAACTGCTGTTATTTTTAGGAAGTTTATGGGCCCTTATAGTGCACTATCATATTAAGAGTACCCGGGTCACTCTAACACCTAAGGGTGTCTTGAAAAGAAAAAGGATTTGTTGTATTGCATGCAGGTACTGTGTATAGGCCTAATTGACAGGCTGTTAGCATGGATTAATGACTTAAAGGGGAATGTGTAATTGATGAAATGTTAATGTATACTTAATCCATTTGGTACTGGTCATTAAAGTGTTATACTTTCCATGTGTGTCTGGTCCGTCTGGAAGTTGATCTGAAGATCCTGGAAGAAAGAGACAGGTATATTAGATAATATATCTATGATATAAGGGAATCATCCCCTAAGGATAGAGATCAGGCTTACTCAAGCAAGCCTTAACGGTAGTTAAATACTACACATAGCTTGAGTGGAGGCACAGCTATTAGGTAACCATCCCTTAATAGAATACATAGACAGCTCTCGTTCAAGGTAATGAGGGTAGGGTTACATTTGGAGGCACCGCGTGAGATAGAAGTTACACTCAGGCCCTGTTACACCACAGGTGTCAGCTGCCATTAATTATTATTGATAAAGTCCTCACATCCCTAAAAATAAAATACAAATATGGGAAAGAAGCAAAGGAACAGGGAGAAGGTTGGACATAAAGCCATTGCTGTATCAGTTGGGAGAGTTGAAGCCATTAGAGAATGTAAAAGTATGGACAAACAAGAGTACCGTAAGGGACCAGGCTTAAAGGAAGAGGTGACATGCAAGTTTGTGGGAACTTTTGTAAATAACCTAGGTGTGAAAAATGAAAAAATATTAGATGTCCCTGTAGAGTTGGAGAAGAGAAAGAAAAAATCAAAGGACAAGAAAGTCAAACTTGATCCCCACCTAAAGGATAGTGAGGGAGGTGTTAGTGACAACCTTGCTCATACTTTGGTCGCTAACATGGATTATGGAATGAAAGGAGATAAGAATGTTCTACCACTGAAAGAGAGAGTTCCAGGGGAAGTGAAGATAGATGTAGGTATACAGAGATTAGAAACTGTGCTAAAGCAAATAGCTGAGGATTATAAGAAACATGGACAATTAGTATTAGCTCTTCCAAAAGATCAACAGAAGGACCTGCTTTCCCGGTTTCCAACTTCCATTGAGGAACCAACAAGAAGAGATAGCCCAGTGGATCTACAGACCCCGATAGAGGTGATAAGACATATAGCACTGGACAGGTCTAAACATCAGTTGTTGGAGGTTCTAGATGAAACCCAATGGAAGCTAAAAGAAGAACAGATGTTTAACACCAAAATTGATGAGAGGAACAAAGAGCTTGAGAGAGAACTTTGGTTTATACAGAGAGAGATGGAAACCATGGCATCTGATGAAAGACAAACCAGAGTGGATCAGGAGCAACAAAAGTTGATAATGTACCAGCAGCAGGAAGACAATATTCATTCTCTGGAATCAAAAATAACTGAGTTGTCTGAATTATTGGAAGTGGGTAAAGAAACTGAAAAGGAGGATCATATTTGTCTGAATGAAATGAAAGAAAGACTGTCTCAGCTAGAATCTGAGAATAAAATACTCAAGGATGCCAACTTCCTAAACAACTGTCCTGAAGACCGTATCCATGAATTTTCTATGCGACCGGATACTAAGGACATAGCATTACAGACTGAGGTAGTGGATGGTATATTGCTGAGACAATCTTCTATGAATAAAGTTGATAGTAAAGGGACACAGTATATGTCTCTTAAAATGACTGGCACAGTAATATGGTTCCATGTGAAGAAAGGCTATGGCTTCATTAAAAGGCATGACACCGGAGAAGACATATTTGTACATTGGACATCCATAACGAAGAATAACCCCCTAAAACTGTTGTACAGTGTAGGAGATGGAGAGAAAGTAGAATTTGAAGTGTTGGAAGGGGAAAAGGGTGTACATGCAGCAAATGTGACTGGCATAGGTGGAGTACCAGTGAAAGGGAGTCGATTTGCTCCAAACCGACGAGGATCATACAGTTATTGTTATCAACCACGAGAAAAAGTGGTTGATGAAGGAAGTGCATATTCAGAACAAAGGCAAGGGAGAGATCCAGCTCCATGTCATCCTTCTACAACCTTACATTACCGACCTCTCTCGAGATTCAATGGTAGAGTAAATCAGTCCCAGGATCAAGAAACGGAAAATTCAGATGCTAAAGACTTGATAACTTTAGAAGCTTCGTCAGAGAAAGAAACTAGTCTCAGTGAAAATCGTAGTGAGGTACATGATAACTTTACCCTAGCACAATCTCTTAAATCTTCCATCCGAAGTCCAGTACTAAAATAAGTCAATAAATCAGGTGTAGAAGAGCAAGGGAAACCAGCACGATCAGAGAACACTATCCCTGGGAGGCATGAAGGCTATGTAGTTCCATCCCTCCCTATTTGGCCAACAGTTAAAATGGTTGAGATGAGGTGGCTTGCTAATGGATGTGAATGAATATATACTATTTTAGCATAGTGAGTAAGGTAGATGGTGCATTGGCACCTAAAGATGTTAAACAGTGACAATGCACCAGGGGGAGAAATGTAACCCTGATTTAGGGTTTAAACAACACTTATACTGAGGTAGTTATAATATGGTGACTAAAATGGAGTATAAGCATATATATTATTCATATAAAAGTTAATGGATGTTGTAATACTGTATGCATGTTGTGAGGTAAATAATACAGTTCACATATATGTAATTGTATGTACATTGATGTAAATGTAGTGGTGAATACAATGAAGGCTTATTTTATGGTTTCACAGTGTATCTAAAGGGTTAATGTCCTTGTGCTCCTAACTGTCAATCACCTAGTGAGGTGATTGCCAGTGGGCGGGGCATCACCTCAGAGTGGGTCATGTGACTACTAGAGAGGAGTGGAGAGGTGCTGTGAGTGTAGCTGAGATAGAGACTGCATATCCCTTGGTGAGAGGACATAGTTTTTTGCTGCTCCGGCCGTCGCCCGCATTAGAGCTGAGCGGTATACATTGCGGCGGCCGGAGGGGGCTTAGTGTGTGAAGCCAGAACAGGGCTTCCTTACTGTAAAGGTGGTGACAGCAGCATTGAGACTCAGAACTGTTCATAGAACCCAAGATCAGCGCTAGTCAACTCACCCAGCAGTATTGGAAGGGCACATCTGTGACAGGGACACAGAGAGGGTTCCTTCCTACCTATTACCGGCACAGACTCTGACAGCCACAACAAAGAAGCCAGGACCAGCAGCAGAGGCTCCATTCTGTGTGGCTGTAAGTGTAAGGGAGGAGTCGGGGGAGCATCCGGCAGCAGCATCACTAGATGGTAGAAGTGTGAGTGCATAATCCAGCCATTTATATTACCCCTACACTAAGCACAGCAAGCCATAGGTGACTATTGTACATAGTCAATTTCATATTGGGACTAAGTACTCCAGGGCTAGGCCGCAATAATGGCTATTAAGCAGGAGGATAGTAATGGGTCACAGTAGTCAGAGTGACCTATAATTACAGTTCCATGTATGGCTTAATCATAGTGCTAAGGAGAAGGTAGAAAGCACTAGGTATATATATGTAACAGGAGGAGTGGAGTGAAACTTGAACTGTTTAACGCTTCATAAATAGTTTTAAAACTCCCCCATATATCAGCATCACATCAGTCAAAGGAGAGCCAGAGACATTGTTCCGCAGCGCTAAATAGAAAGTAACACCCTAAAGCTGCCACCTAATGTGTGTATTTATGCCCCTGAATTAGCAGAATTAGAGTCAAGGACATTAAAGGTAGCCATACTACAGTGACATTGGATGGATGTTAAAGCCTCTTAGCCACAAAGGATTAGAATATCATCCCGATTCAAGGACTAGCTTGTGGCACTTTAATACAACTGTGTTATATGTATATTCGTGAACCCGTAAGAAGGACTGACACGTAAGAGACTATTAGTTATAAAGTTAAAGGATTTGAGCTCGCTGTGACTATGATAAGAGAAACCATCTCTTGCAGATATATTTAATATAGACTCATCCTAAGAGACAACAATAATTTGAGGCATACAGGAATCGAAAAGCTATATATGCTCTGAAATATAGAAAGCATCAGCTACTTCAAATGGACACAAGGACGCAGCATAACAAAGGTTTATCATACCAGCTTCTTAGGAGTTTAGTTTAATACTGGACAACTACAGTAACATTTTTACTGAGGAAAGGATACAGATTCCTTGGTAATCAACTGTTGATGTTACTATCTATGAGCTAAATAGATACTTTCTGTTATCTGCCAAGGAGGAACTATAAGTAACCTTATAGGAGAAAGTAATCGCTACCATAAGTAGACTGAGCCAAACATCTTTCTCTTTAACTGAAGGGAGAACTGATAGTTGATACTAAAACATAGTGTCAGACATTCTGTATTAACTGCTGTTATTTTTAGGAAGTTTATGGGCCCTTATAGTGCACTATCATATTAAGAGTACCCGGGTCACTCTAACACCTAAGGGTGTCTTGAAAAGAAAAAGGATTTGTTGTATTGCATGCAGGTACTGTGTATAGGCCTAATTGACAGGCTGTTAGCATGGATTAATGACTTAAAGGGGAATGTGTAATTGATGAAATGTTAATGTATACTTAATCCATTTGGTACTGGTCATTAAAGTGTTATACTTTCCATGTGTGTCTGGTCCGTCTGGAAGTTGATCTGAAGATCCTGGAAGAAAGAGACAGGTATATTAGATAATATATCTATGATATAAGGGAATCATCCCCTAAGGATAGAGATCAGGCTTACTCAAGCAAGCCTTAACGGTAGTTAAATACTACACATAGCTTGAGTGGAGGCACAGCTATTAGGTAACCATCCCTTAATAGAATACATAGACAGCTCTCGTTCAAGGTAATGAGGGTAGGGTTACATTTGGAGGCACCGCGTGAGATAGAAGTTACACTCAGGCCCTGTTACACCACAGGTGTCAGCTGCCATTAATTATTATTGATAAAGTCCTCACATCCCTAAAAATAAAATACAAATATGGGAAAGAAGCAAAGGAACAGGGAGAAGGTTGGACATAAAGCCATTGCTGTATCAGTTGGGAGAGTTGAAGCCATTAGAGAATGTAAAAGTATGGACAAACAAGAGTACCGTAAGGGACCAGGCTTAAAGGAAGAGGTGACATGCAAGTTTGTGGGAACTTTTGTAAATAACCTAGGTGTGAAAAATGAAAAAATATTAGATGTCCCTGTAGAGTTGGAGAAGAGAAAGAAAAAATCAAAGGACAAGAAAGTCAAACTTGATCCCCACCTAAAGGATAGTGAGGGAGGTGTTAGTGACAACCTTGCTCATACTTTGGTCGCTAACATGGATTATGGAATGAAAGGAGATAAGAATGTTCTACCACTGAAAGAGAGAGTTCCAGGGGAAGTGAAGATAGATGTAGGTATACAGAGATTAGAAACTGTGCTAAAGCAAATAGCTGAGGATTATAAGAAACATGGACAATTAGTATTAGCTCTTCCAAAAGATCAACAGAAGGACCTGCTTTCCCGGTTTCCAACTTCCATTGAGGAACCAACAAGAAGAGATAGCCCAGTGGATCTACAGACCCCGATAGAGGTGATAAGACATATAGCACTGGACAGGTCTAAACATCAGTTGTTGGAGGTTCTAGATGAAACCCAATGGAAGCTAAAAGAAGAACAGATGTTTAACACCAAAATTGATGAGAGGAACAAAGAGCTTGAGAGAGAACTTTGGTTTATACAGAGAGAGATGGAAACCATGGCATCTGATGAAAGACAAACCAGAGTGGATCAGGAGCAACAAAAGTTGATAATGTACCAGCAGCAGGAAGACAATATTCATTCTCTGGAATCAAAAATAACTGAGTTGTCTGAATTATTGGAAGTGGGTAAAGAAACTGAAAAGGAGGATCATATTTGTCTGAATGAAATGAAAGAAAGACTGTCTCAGCTAGAATCTGAGAATAAAATACTCAAGGATGCCAACTTCCTAAACAACTGTCCTGAAGACCGTATCCATGAATTTTCTATGCGACCGGATACTAAGGACATAGCATTACAGACTGAGGTAGTGGATGGTATATTGCTGAGACAATCTTCTATGAATAAAGTTGATAGTAAAGGGACACAGTATATGTCTCTTAAAATGACTGGCACAGTAATATGGTTCCATGTGAAGAAAGGCTATGGCTTCATTAAAAGGCATGACACCGGAGAAGACATATTTGTACATTGGACATCCATAACGAAGAATAACCCCCTAAAACTGTTGTACAGTGTAGGAGATGGAGAGAAAGTAGAATTTGAAGTGTTGGAAGGGGAAAAGGGTGTACATGCAGCAAATGTGACTGGCATAGGTGGAGTACCAGTGAAAGGGAGTCGATTTGCTCCAAACCGACGAGGATCATACAGTTATTGTTATCAACCACGAGAAAAAGTGGTTGATGAAGGAAGTGCATATTCAGAACAAAGGCAAGGGAGAGATCCAGCTCCATGTCATCCTTCTACAACCTTACATTACCGACCTCTCTCGAGATTCAATGGTAGAGTAAATCAGTCCCAGGATCAAGAAACGGAAAATTCAGATGCTAAAGACTTGATAACTTTAGAAGCTTCGTCAGAGAAAGAAACTAGTCTCAGTGAAAATCGTAGTGAGGTACATGATAACTTTACCCTAGCACAATCTCTTAAATCTTCCATCCGAAGTCCAGTACTAAAATAAGTCAATAAATCAGGTGTAGAAGAGCAAGGGAAACCAGCACGATCAGAGAACACTATCCCTGGGAGGCATGAAGGCTATGTAGTTCCATCCCTCCCTATTTGGCCAACAGTTAAAATGGTTGAGATGAGGTGGCTTGCTAATGGATGTGAATGAATATATACTATTTTAGCATAGTGAGTAAGGTAGATGGTGCATTGGCACCTAAAGATGTTAAACAGTGACAATGCACCAGGGGGAGAAATGTAACCCTGATTTAGGGTTTAAACAACACTTATACTGAGGTAGTTATAATATGGTGACTAAAATGGAGTATAAGCATATATATTATTCATATAAAAGTTAATGGATGTTGTAATACTGTATGCATGTTGTGAGGTAAATAATACAGTTCACATATATGTAATTGTATGTACATTGATGTAAATGTAGTGGTGAATACAATGAAGGCTTATTTTATGGTTTCACAGTGTATCTAAAGGGTTAATGTCCTTGTGCTCCTAACTGTCAATCACCTAGTGAGGTGATTGCCAGTGGGCGGGGCATCACCTCAGAGTGGGTCATGTGACTACTAGAGAGGAGTGGAGAGGTGCTGTGAGTGTAGCTGAGATAGAGACTGCATATCCCTTGGTGAGAGGACATAGTTTTTTGCTGCTCCGGCCGTCGCCCGCATTAGAGCTGAGCGGTATACATTGCGGCGGCCGGAGGGGGCTTAGTGTGTGAAGCCAGAACAGGGCTTCCTTACTGTAAAGGTGGTGACAGCAGCATTGAGACTCAGAACTGTTCATAGAACCCAAGATCAGCGCTAGTCAACTCACCCAGCAGTATTGGAAGGGCACATCTGTGACAGGGACACAGAGAGGGTTCCTTCCTACCTATTACCGGCACAGACTCTGACAGCCACAACAAAGAAGCCAGGACCAGCAGCAGAGGCTCCATTCTGTGTGGCTGTAAGTGTAAGGGAGGAGTCGGGGGAGCATCCGGCAGCAGCATCACTAGATGGTAGAAGTGTGAGTGCATAATCCAGCCATTTATATTACCCCTACACTAAGCACAGCAAGCCATAGGTGACTATTGTACATAGTCAATTTCATATTGGGACTAAGTACTCCAGGGCTAGGCCGCAATAATGGCTATTAAGCAGGAGGATAGTAATGGGTCACAGTAGTCAGAGTGACCTATAATTACAGTTCCATGTATGGCTTAATCATAGTGCTAAGGAGAAGGTAGAAAGCACTAGGTATATATATGTAACAGGAGGAGTGGAGTGAAACTTGAACTGTTTAACGCTTCATAAATAGTTTTAAAACTCCCCCATATATCAGCATCACATCAGTCAAAGGAGAGCCAGAGACATTGTTCCGCAGCGCTAAATAGAAAGTAACACCCTAAAGCTGCCACCTAATGTGTGTATTTATGCCCCTGAATTAGCAGAATTAGAGTCAAGGACATTAAAGGTAGCCATACTACAGTGACATTGGATGGATGTTAAAGCCTCTTAGCCACAAAGGATTAGAATATCATCCCGATTCAAGGACTAGCTTGTGGCACTTTAATACAACTGTGTTATATGTATATTCGTGAACCCGTAAGAAGGACTGACACGTAAGAGACTATTAGTTATAAAGTTAAAGGATTTGAGCTCGCTGTGACTATGATAAGAGAAACCATCTCTTGCAGATATATTTAATATAGACTCATCCTAAGAGACAACAATAATTTGAGGCATACAGGAATCGAAAAGCTATATATGCTCTGAAATATAGAAAGCATCAGCTACTTCAAATGGACACAAGGACGCAGCATAACAAAGGTTTATCATACCAGCTTCTTAGGAGTTTAGTTTAATACTGGACAACTACAGTAACATTTTTACTGAGGAAAGGATACAGATTCCTTGGTAATCAACTGTTGATGTTACTATCTATGAGCTAAATAGATACTTTCTGTTATCTGCCAAGGAGGAACTATAAGTAACCTTATAGGAGAAAGTAATCGCTACCATAAGTAGACTGAGCCAAACATCTTTCTCTTTAACTGAAGGGAGAACTGATAGTTGATACTAAAACATAGTGTCAGACATTCTGTATTAACTGCTGTTATTTTTAGGAAGTTTATGGGCCCTTATAGTGCACTATCATATTAAGAGTACCCGGGTCACTCTAACACCTAAGGGTGTCTTGAAAAGAAAAAGGATTTGTTGTATTGCATGCAGGTACTGTGTATAGGCCTAATTGACAGGGGGTTAGCATGGATTAATGACTTAAAGGGGAATGTGTAATTGATGAAATGTGTGGTACTGGTCATTAAAGTGTTATACTTTCCATGTGTGTCTGGTCCGTCTGGAAGTTGATCTGAAGATCCTGGAAGAAAGAGACAGGTATATTAGATAATATATCTATGATATAAGGGAATCATCCCCTAAGGATAGAGATCAGGCTTACTCAAGCAAGCCTTAACGGTAGTTAAATACTACACATAGCTTGAGTGGAGGCACAGCTATTAGGTAACCATCCCTTAATAGAATACATAGACAGCTCTCGTTCAAGGTAGGGTTACAAACGATTAAATTACAACAGCTGTATCCAGTAGGATTTTTTGGACCCTTTAATAAACATTCCGTTGTCATCAAGGGCAATATGAAATAGATCCTGATTACATTTAGATATGGATAGTGGTGCCTATATATGTTGACTCCATTGTATTTTATTGAATGTGGGTTTCTTCTGTCTATATATATTTTTTAAAAATAAGGAGCTTGTATATTTTATTTTTTGCGCTCCCTTGATAACAAGTGTGATTATCTTTAAAATTTGGTTTATTATTGGTAGAACAGTACTACCTATGGGAGCAGCATTTTATAATATATGGTGAAAATTAATAGATGTATAAAGATTAAATAAGCAACAAATTGGTGAAATAGATAAGTTTTGATAGGAGCGCTGGGTTCTATATATATATATTGACATTTGGTTATATATATGTATAGACTTTATAAATTCTTGACAGAGATGTGCCTGAGCAGCGGCCCTCCCCAGCCCTATCCCAAATCATACTTATTTTGCATAGGAGATACCATGGTCATGAAGATTGTTCTCCCAGGGTGAGGTTCATTCATTGCATTCTGGGTATGCTGACCCCTGTGATTTCCCCAAATGTGGGAAACTCGACTGCATTATTTGTGGTAGTGGGGGACTGTGTTTGTGCTTTCCTCTGGTCAGCTCTGGTAAAAGTCAGATTTATTTGTCTCAGATCTTCCTCTAGCCTTGTTCTTCTTTCGAGAGTTTCCATGGGCTGCCTCAGTTGGATCTCCTTCACTTGACAGGGGGGTGCCCGAGCAGCGACCCTCCCCAGCTCTAGCCCAACTCCTACTTACCTGCCAGGTGAGATACTATGATCATGAAGGTGCTTCTCCCAGGGCAAGGCTCACCCATTGCACTCTGGGTGTGCTGCTCCTGCGGTTTCCCCAAATGTTGGACACTTGACTGCATAATTTGTGTTTCCCCTGGTCGGCTCTCGTATAATTCAGATCTCTTTGTCTCAGGTCTCTCTCCAGCCTAGTTTGCTGTCTGTTTCCACTTCTCTTTTCTTGAGTTGCTCCCTTCTATGCCCTTGCGCACTATCCTGACTTCTCCCGTCTGCTTACTTTGTGCCTTCCAACGCACAATGCAAACTACAGGTAGTGCTGCAGGGCCCACACCCTTTTACTTGCCTTACAGAGCAGCTCTGGAGCTGTTACAGTGCCCAGCTGCTGCAAGAAATCAGCTTGAATGCTTCAGGGACTGGGGCATAGCCCCACACCGAAGTAGGGTGGAGGTGTTTAATGCGAACTAGGGGTCATCCAAGCGCCGCAAAAGGCCGCCATGCCCTGCACGCCCCTTTTCTCTTTTCATATGCAGACGAGGGTTGAAGCCAACTTTGACCCACTGCTTGGATGACATCACCATATGCAAATCCATCTGCTGCAGGCCTTCCCCCAGGAATGCTTGCACTAGTTGTTGCATTTGGTTTGTTGTTTGGGGGTGCTTCAGTATTAGGCAGCCTTCTGCCCTCCCATGTTCATCTGAAAATATGTGTTCTCCCTGCAGTTGTTGTCCCCAGATGAGAGTTCCCTTGTGCTGCCTCAGTTGAATCTCCTTTACTTGACAGAGATGTGCCTTAGCAGCGGCCCTCCCCAGCCCTATCCTAAGTCATACTTATTTTGCATAGGAGATACCATGGTCATGAAGATTGTTCTCCCAGGGTGAGGTTCATTCATTGCATTCTGGGTATGCTGACCCCTATGATTTCCCCAAATGTGGGAAACTCGACTGCATTATTTGTGGTAGTGGGGGACTGTGTTTGTTCTTTCCTCTGGTCAGCTCTGGTAAAAGTCAGATTTATTTGTCTCAGATCTTCCTCTAGCCTTGTTCTTCTATCGAGAGTTTCCTTGTGCTGCCTCAGTTGGATCTACTTCACTTGACAGCCCGAGCAGCGACCCTCCCCAGAACTATCCCAAATCCTACTTACCTGCCAGGTGAGATACTATGATCATGAAGGTGCTTCTCCCAGGGCAAGTCTCACCCATTGCACTCTGGGTGTGCTGCTCCTGCGATTTCCCCAAATGTGGGAAACTTGACTGCATAATTTGTGTTTCCCCTGGTCGGCTCTCGTATAATTCAGATCTCTTTGTCTCAGGTCTCTCTCCAGCCTAGTTTGCTGTCTATTTCCACTTCTTTTTTCTTGAGCCGCTCCCTTCTATGCCCTTGCGCACTATCCTGACTTCTCCCGTCTGCTTAATTTGTGCCTTCCAACGCACAATGCGAACTACAGGTAGTGCTGCAGGGCCCACGCCCTTTTACTTGCCTTACAGAGCAGCTCTGGAGCTGTTACAGTGCCTAGCTGCTGCAAGAAATCAGCTTGAATGCTTCAGGGGCTGGGGCATAGCCAACATGAGCCCCACACCGAAGGAGGGTGGATGTGTTTAATGCGAACTAGGGGTCATCCAATCGCCGCAAAAGGCCGCCATGCCCTGCACGCCCCTTTTCTCTTTTCATATGCAGACGAGGGTTGAAGCCAACTTTGACCCACTGCTTGGATGACATCACCATATGCAAATCCATCTGCTGCAGCCTTCCCCCAGGAATGCTTGCACTAGTTGTTGCATTTGGTTTGTTGTTTGGGGGTGCTTCAGTATTAGGCAGCCTTCTGCCCTCCCATGTTCATCTGAAAATATGTGTTCTCCCTGCAGTTGTTGTCCCCAGATGAGAGTTCCCTTGTGCTGCCTCAGTTGAATCTTCTTTACTTGACAGAGATGTGCCTGAGCAGCGGCCCTCCCCAGCCCTGTTAGGCCATCATCTACACGGCATAGCCCTGAATTTTCCAATGCGCAGCTCTTTGCAAAAGAGAGATATTGGCAAGGAAAAGCTGTCTTGTACCTTTGCATTTTTCTCCCAAACGAAGGACACTAGAACATTTTTTTTAAAGCCTCCTGTTAGGCCATCATCTACACGGCATAGCCCTGAATTTTCCAATGCGCAGCTCTTTGCAAAAGAGAGATATTGGCAAGGAAAAGCTGTCTTGTACCTTTGCATTTTTCTCCCAAACGAAGGACACTAGAATGAAAATTTTAAAGCCTCCTGTTAGTGCTTCATCTACACGGTATAGCCCTGAATTTTCCAATGCGTAGCTCTTTGCAAAAGAGAGATATTGGCAAGGAAAAGCTGTCTTGTACCTTTGCATTTTTCTCCCAAACGAAGGACACTAGAAAGAAAATTTTAAAGCCTCCAGTTAGGTCATCATCTACACGGCATAGCCCTGAATTTTCCAATGCGCAGCTCTTTGCAAAAGAGAGATATTGGCAAGGAAAAGCTGTCTTGTACCTTTGCATTTTTCTCCCAAACGAAGGACACTAGAAATTTTTTTTTAAAGCCTCCTGTTAGGCCATCATCTACACGGCATAGCCCTGAATTTTCCAATGCTCAGCTCTTTGCAAAAGAGAGATATTGGCAAGGAAAAGCTGTCTTGTACCTTTGCATTTTTCTCCCAAACGAAGGACACTAGAAAGAAAATTTTAAAGCCTCCTGTTAGGCCATCATCTACACGGCATAGCCCTGAATTTTCCAATGCGCAGCTCTTTGCAAAAGAGAGATATTGGCAAGGAAAAGCTGTCTTGTACCTTTGCATTTTTCTCCCAAACGAAGGACACTAGAAAGAAAATTTTAAAGCCTCCTGTTAGGCCATCATCTACACGGCATAGCCCTGAATTTTCCAATGCGCAGCTCTTTGCAAAAGAGAGATATTGGCAAGGAAAAACTGTCTTGTACCTTTGCATTTTTCTCCCAAACGAAGGACACTAGAAAGAAAATTTTAAAGCCTCCTGTTAGGCCATCATCTACACGGCATAGCCCTGAATTTTCCAATGCGCAGCTCTTTGCAAAAGAGAGATATTGGCAAGGAAAAGCTGTCATGTACCTTTGCATTTTTCTCCCAAACGAAGGACACTAGAAAGAAAATTTTAAAGCCTCCTGTTAGGACATCATCTACACGGCATAGCCCTGAATTTTCCAATGCGCAGCTCTTTGCAAAAGAGAGATATTGGCAAGGAAAAGCTGTCTTGTACCTTTGCATTTTTCTCCCAAACGAAGGACACTAGAAAATTTTTTTTAAAGCCTCCTGTTAGGCCATCATCTACACGGCATAGCCCTGAATTTTCCAATGCGCAGCTCTTTGCAAAAGAGAGATATTGGCAAGGAAAAGCTGTCTTGTACCTTTGCATTTTTCTCCCAAACGAAGGACACTAGAAAGAAAATTTTAAAGCCTCCTGTTAGGCCATCATCTACACGGCATAGCCCTGAATTTTCCAATGCGCAGCTCTTTGCAAAAGAGAGATATTGGCAAGGAAAAGCTGTCTTGTACCTTTGCATTTTTCTCCCAAACTAAGGACACTAGAAAGAAAATTTTAAAGCCTCCTGTTAGGCCATCATCTACACGGCATAGCCCTGAATTTTCCAATGCGCAGCTTTGTGCAAAAGAGAGATATTGGCAAGGAAAAGCTGTCTTGTACCATTGGATTTTTCTCCCAAACGAAGGACACTAGAAAGAAAATTTTAAAGCCTCCTGTTAGGCCATCATCTACACGGCATAGCCCTGAATTTTCCAATGCGCAGCTCTTTGCAAAAGAGAGATATTGGCAAGGAAAAGCTGTCTTGTACCTTTGCATTTTTCTCCCAAACGAAGGACACTAGAAAGAAAATTTTAAAGCCTCCTGTTAGGCCATCATCTACACGGCATAGCCCTGAATTTTCCAATGCGCAGCTCTTTGCAAAAGAGAGATATTGGCAAGGAAAAGCTGTCTTGTACCTTTGCATTTTTCTCCCAAACGAAGGACACTAGAATGAAAATTTTAAAGCCTCCTGTTAGTGCTTCATCTACACGGTATAGCCCTGAATTTTCCAATGCGTAGCTCTTTGCAAAAGAGAGATATTGGCAAGGAAAAGCTGTCTTGTACCTTTGCATTTTTCTCCCAAACGAAGGACACTAGAAAGAAAATTTTAAAGCCTCCTGTTAGGCCATCATCTACACGGCATAGCCCTGAATTTTCCAATGCGCAGCTCTTTGCAAAAGAGAGATATTGGCAAGGAAAAGCTGTCTTGTACCTTTGCATTTTTCTCCCAAACGAAGGACACTAGAAAGAAAATTTTAAAGCCTCCTGTTAGGCCATCATCTACACGGCATAGCCCTGAATTTTCCAATGCGCAGTTCTTTGCAAAAGAGAGATATTGGCAAGGAAAAGCTGTCTTGTACCTTTGCATTTTTCTCCCAAACGAAGGACACTAGAAAGAAAATTTTAAAGCCTACAGTTAGGCCATCATCTACACGGCATAGCCCTGAATTTTCCAATGCGCAACTCTTTGCAAAAGAGAGATATTGGCAAGGAAAAGCTGTCTTGTACCTTTGCATTTTTCTCCCAAACGAAGGACACTACAAAGAAAAATTTAAAGCCTCCTGTTAGGCCATCATCTACACGGCATAGCCCTGAATTTTCCAATGCGCAGCTTTGTGCAAAAGAGAGATATTGGCAAGGAAAAGCTGTCTTGTACCAATGGATTTTTCTCCCAAATGAAGGACACTAGAATGAAAATTTTAAAGCCTCCTGTTAGTGCTTCATCTACACGGTATAGCCCTGAATTTTCCAATGCGTAGCTCTTTGCAAAAGAGAGATATTGGCAAGGAAAAGCTGTCTTGTACCTTTGCATTTTTCTCCCAAACGAAGGACACTAGTAATAAAATTTTAAAGCCTCCTGTTAGGCCATCATCTACACGGCATAGCCCTGAATTTTCCAATGCGCAGCTCTTTGCAAAAGAGAGATATTGGCAAGGAAAAGCTGTCTTGTACCTTTGCATTTTTCTCCCAAACGAAGGAAACTAGAAAGAAAATTTTAAAGCCTCCTGTTAGGCCATCATCTACACGGCATAGCCCTGAATTTTCCAATGCGCAGCTCTTTGTAAAAGAGAGATATTGGCAAGGAAAAGCTGTCTTGTACCATTGGATTTTTCTCCCAAACGAAGGACACTAGAATGAAAATTTTAAAGCCTCCTGTTAGTGCTTCATCTACACGGTATAGTCATGAATTTTCCAATGCGTAGCTCTTTGCAAAAGAGAGATATTGGCAAGGAAAAGCTGTCTTGTACCTTTGCATTTTTCTCCCAAACGAAGGACACTAGAAAGAAAATTTTAAAGCCTCCTGTTAGGCCATCATCTACACGGCATAGCCCTGAATTTTCCAAGGCGCAGCTCTTTGCAAAAGAGAGATATTGGCAAGGAAAAGCTGTCTTGTACCTTTGCATTTTTCTCCCAAACGAAGGACACTAGAAAGAAAATTTTAAAGCCTCCAGTTAGGCCATCATCTACACGGCATAGCCCTGAATTTTCCAATGCGCAGCTCTTTGCAAAAGAGAGATATTGGCAAGGAAAAGCTGTCTTGTACCTTTGCATTTTTCTCCCAAACGAAGGACACTACAAAGAAAATTTTAAAGCCTCCTGTTAGGCCATCATCTACACGGCATAGCCCTGAATTTTCCAATGCGCAGCTTTGTGCAAAAGAGAGATATTGGCAAGGAAAAGCTGTCTTGTACCAATGGATTTTTCTCCCAAATGAAGGACACTAGAATGAAAATTTTAAAGCCTCATGTTAGTGCTTCATCTACACGGCATAGCCCTGAATTTTCCAATGCGTAGCTCTTTGCAAAAGAGAGATATTGGCAAGGAAAAGCTGTCTTGTACCTTTGCATTTTTCTCCCAAACGAAGGAAACTAGAAAGAAAATTTTAAAGCCTCCTGTTAGGCCATCATCTACACGGCATAGCTCTGAATTTTCCAATGCGCAGCTCTTTGTAAAAGAGAGATATTGGCAAGGAAAAACTGTCTTGTACCATTGGATTTTTCTCCCAAACGAAGGACACTAGAATGAAAATTTTAAAGCCTCCTGTTAGGCCATCATCTACACGGCATAGCCCTGAATTTTCCAATGCGCAGCTCTTTGCAAAAGAGAGATATTGGCAAGGAAAAGCTGTCTTGTACCTTTGCATTTTTCTCCCAAACGAAGGACACTAGAAAGAAAATTTTAAAGCCTCCAGTTAGGCCATCATCTACACGGCATAGCCCTGAATTTTCCAATGCGCAGCTCTTTGCAAAAGAGAGATATTGGCAAGGAAAAGCTGTCTTGTACCTTTGCATTTTTCTCCCAAACGTAGGACACTACAAAGAAAATTTTAAAGCCTCCTGTTAGGCCATCATCTACACGGCATAGCCCTGAATTTTCCAATGCGCAGCTTTGTGCAAAAGAGAGATATTGGCAAGGAAAAGCTGTCTTGTACCAATGGATTTTTCTCCCAAATGAAGGACACTAGAATGAAAATTTTAAAGCCTCCTGTTAGTGCTTCATCTACACGGTATAGCCCTGAATTTTCCAATGCGTAGCTCTTTGCAAAAGAGAGATATTGGCAAGAAAAAGCTGTCTTGTACCTTTGCATTTGTCTCCCAAACGAAGGACACTAGAAATAAAATTTTAAAGCCTCCTGTTAGGCCATCATCTACACGGCATAGCCCTGAATTTTCCAATGCGCAGCTCTTTGCAAAAGAGAGATATTGGCAAGGAAAAGCTGTCTTGTACCTTTGCATTTTTCTCCCAAACGAAGGACACTAGAATGAAAATTTTAAAGCCTCCTGTTAGTGCTTCATCTACATGGTATAGCCCTGAATTTTCCAATGCGTAGCTCTTTGCAAAAGAGAGATATTGGCAAGGAAAAGCTGTCTTGTACCTTTGCATTTTTCTCCCAAACGAAGGACACTAGAAATAACATTTTAAAGCCTCCTGTTAGGCCATCATCTACACGGCATAGCCCTGAATTTTCCAATGCGCAGCTCTTTGCAAAAGAGAGATATTGGCAAGGAAAAGCTGTCTTGTACCTTTGCATTTTTCTCCCAAACGAAGGACACTAGAATGAAAATTTTAAAGCCTCCTGTTAGTGCTTCATCTACACGGTATAGCCCTGAATTTTCCAATGCGTAGCTCTTTGCAAAAGAGAGATATTGGCAAGGAAAAGCTGTCTTGTACCTTTGCATTTTTCTCCCAAACGAAGGAAACTAGAAAGAAAATTTTAAAGCCTCCTGTTAGGCCATCATCTACACGGCATAGCTCTGAATTTTCCAATGCGCAGCTCTTTGTAAAAGAGAGATATTGGCAAGGAAAAACTGTCTTGTACCATTGGATTTTTCTCCCAAACGAAGGACACTAGAATGAAAATTTTAAAGCCTCCTGTTAGGCCATCATCTACACGGCATAGCCCTGAATTTTCCAATGCGCAGCTCTTTGCAAAAGAGAGATATTGGCAAGGAAAAGCTGTCTTGTACCTTTGCATTTTTCTCCCAAACGAAGGACACTAGAAAGAAAATTTTAAAGCCTCCAGTTAGGCCATCATCTACACGGCATAGCCCTGAATTTTCCAATGCGCAGCTCTTTGCAAAAGAGAGATATTGGCAAGGAAAAGCTGTCTTGTACCTTTGCATTTTTCTCCCAAACGAAGGACACTACAAAGAAAATTTTAAAGCCTCCTGTTAGGCCATCATCTACACGGCATAGCCCTGAATTTTCCAATGCGCAGCTCTTTGCAAAAGAGAGATATTGGCAAGGAAAAGCTGTCTTGTACCTTTGCATTTTTCTCCCAAACGAAGGAAACTAGAAAGAAAATTTTAAAGCCTCCTGTTAGGCCATCATCTACACGGCATAGCCCTGAATTTTCCAATGCGCAGCTCTTTGTAAAAGAGAGATATTGGCAAGGAAAAGCTGTCTTGTACCTTTGCATTTTTCTCCCAAACGAAGGACACTAGAAAGAAAATTTTAAAGCCTCCAGTTAGGCCATCATCTACACGGCATAGCCCTGAATTTTCCAATGCGCAGCTCTTTGCAAAAGAGAGATATTGGCAAGGAAAAGCTGTCTTGTACCTTTGCATTTTTCTCCCAAACGAAGGACACTAGAAAGAAAATTTTAAAGCCTCCAGTTAGGCCATCATCTACACGGCATATCCCTGAATTTTCCAATGCGCAGCTCTTTGCAAAAGAGAGATATTGGCAAGGAAAAGCTGTCTTGTACCTTTGCATTTTTCTCCCAAACGAAGGACACTACAAAGAAAATTTTAAAGCCTCCTGTTAGGCCATCATCTACACGGCATAGCCCTGAATTTTCCAATGCGCAGCTTTGTGCAAAAGAGAGATATTGGCAAGGAAAAGCTGTCTTGTACCAATGGATTTTTCTCCCAAATGAAGGACACTAGAATGAAAATTTTAAAGCCTCCTGTTAGTGCTTCATCTACACGGTATAGCCCTGAATTTTCCAATGCGTAGCTCTTTGCAAAAGAGAGATATTGGCAAGGAAAAGCTGTCTTGTACCTTTGCATTTTTCTCCCAAACGAAGGACACTAGAAAGAAAATTTTAAAGCCTCCAGTTAGGCCATCATCTACACGGCATAGCCCTGAATTTTCCAATGCGCAGCTCTTTGCAAAAGAGAGATATTGGCAAGGAAAAGCTGTCTTGTACCTTTGCATTTTTCTCCCAAACGAAGGAAACTAGAATGAAAATTTTAAAGCCTCCTGTTAGGCCATCATCTACACGGCATAGCCCTGAATTTTCCAATGCGCAGCTCTTTGTAAAAGAGAGATATTGGCAAGGAAAAACTGTCTTGTACCATTGGATTTTTCTCCCAAACGAAGGACACTAGAATGAAAATTTTAAAGCCTCCTGTTAGTGCTTCATCTACATGGTATAGCCCTGAATTTTCCAATGCGTAGCTCTTTGCAAAAGAGAGATATTGGCAAGGAAAAGCTGTCTTGTACCTTTGCATTTTTCTCCCAAACGAAGGACACTAGAAATAACATTTTAAAGCCTCCTGTTAGGCCATCATCTACACGGCATAGCCCTGAATTTTCCAATGCGCAGCTCTTTGCAAAAGAGAGATATTGGCAAGGAAAAGCTGTCTTGTACCTTTGCATTTTTCTCCCAAACGAAGGACACTAGAAATAAAATTGTAAAGCCTCCTGTTAGGCCATCATCTACACGGCATAGCCCTAAATTTTCCAATGCGCAGCTCTTTGCAAAAGAGAGATATTGGCAAGGAAAAGCTGTCTTGTACCTTTGCATTTTTCTCCCAAACGAAGGACACTACAAAGAAAATTTTAAAGCCTCCTGTTAGGCCATCATCTACACGGCATAGCCCTGAATTTTCCAATGCGCAGCTTTGTGCAAAAGAGAGATATTGGCAAGGAAAAGCTGTCTTGTACCAATGGATTTTTCTCCCAAATGAAGGACACTAGAATGAAAATTTTAAAGCCTCCTGTTAGTGCTTCATCTACACGGTATAGCCCTGAATTTTCCAATGCGCAACTCTTTGCAAAAGAGAGATATTGGCAAGGAAAAGCTGTCTTGTACCTTTGCATTTTTCTCCCAAACGAAGGACACTACAAAGAAAATTTTAAAGCCTCCTGTTAGGCCATCATCTACACGGCATAGCCCTGAATTTTCCAATGCGCAGCTTTGTGCAAAAGAGAGATATTGGCAAGGAAAAGCTGTCTTGTACCAATGGATTTTTCTCCCAAATGAAGGACACTAGAATGAAAATTTTAAAGCCTCCTGTTAGTGCTTCATCTACACGGTATAGCCCTGAATTTTCCAATGCGTAGCTCTTTGCAAAAGAGAGATATTGGCAAGGAAAAGCTGTCTTGTACCTTTGCATTTTTCTCCCAAACGAAGGACACTAGAAAGAAAATTTTAATGCCTCCAGTTAGGCCATCATCTACACGGCATAGCCCTGAATTTTCCAATGCGCAGCTCTTTGCAAAAGAGAGATATTGGCAAGGAAAAGCTGTCTTGTACCTTTGCATTTTTCTCCCAAACGAAGGACACTAGAATGAAAATTTTAAAGCCTCCTGTTAGTGCTTCATCTACACGGCATAGCCCTGAATTTTCCAATGCGCAGCTCTTTGCAAAAGAGAGATATTGGCAAGGAAAAGCTGTCTTGTACCTTTGCATTTTTCTCCCAAACGAAGGACACTAGAAATAAAATTTTAAAGCCTCCTGTTAGGCCATCATCTACACGGCATAGCCCTGAATTTTCCAATGCGCAGCTCTTTGCAAAAGAGAGATATTGGCAAGGAAAAGCTGTCTTGTACCTTTGCATTTTTCTCCCAAACGAAGGAAACTAGAAAGAAAATTTTAAAGCCTCCTGTTAGGCCATCATCTACACGGCATAGCCCTGAATTTTCCAATGCGCAGCTCTTTGTAAAAGAGAGATATTGGCAAGGAAAAACTGTCTTGTACCATTGGATTTTTCTCCCAAACGAAGGACACTAGAATGAAAATTTTAAAGCCTCCTGTTAGTGCTTCATCTACATGGTATAGCCCTGAATTTTCCAATGCGTAGCTCTTTGCAAAAGAGAGATATTGGCAAGGAAAAGCTGTCTTGTACCTTTGCATTTTTCTCCCAAACGAAGGACACTAGAAATAACATTTTAAAGCCTCCTGTTAGGCCATCATCTACACGGCATAGCCCTGAATTTTCCAATGCGTAGCTCTTTGCAAAAGAGAGATATTGGCAAGGAAAAGCTGTCTTGTACCTTTGCATTTTTCTCCCAAACGAAGGAAACTAGAAAGAAAATTTTAAAGCCTCCTGTTAGGCCATCATCTACACGGCATAGCTCTGAATTTTCCAATGCGCAGCTCTTTGTAAAAGAGAGATATTGGCAAGGAAAAACTGTCTTGTACCATTGGATTTTTCTCCCAAACGAAGGACACTAGAATGAAAATTTTAAAGCCTCCTGTTAGGCCATCATCTACACGGCATAGCCCTGAATTTTCCAATGCGCAGCTCTTTGCAAAAGAGAGATATTGGCAAGGAAAAGCTGTCTTGTACCTTTGCATTTTTCTCCCAAACGAAGGACACTAGAAAGAAAATTTTAAAGCCTCCAGTTAGGCCATCATCTACACGGCATAGCCCTGAATTTTCCAATGCGCAGCTCTTTGCAAAAGAGAGATATTGGCAAGGAAAAGCTGTCTTGTACCTTTGCATTTTTCTCCCAAACGTAGGACACTACAAAGAAAATTTTAAAGCCTCCTGTTAGGCCATCATCTACACGGCATAGCCCTGAATTTTCCAATGCGCAGCTTTGTGCAAAAGAGAGATATTGGCAAGGAAAAGCTGTCTTGTACCAATGGATTTTTCTCCCAAATGAAGGACACTAGAATGAAAATTTTAAAGCCTCCTGTTAGTGCTTCATCTACACGGTATAGCCCTGAATTTTCCAATGCGTAGCTCTTTGCAAAAGAGAGATATTGGCAAGAAAAAGCTGTCTTGTACCTTTGCATTTGTCTCCCAAACGAAGGACACTAGAAATAAAATTTTAAAGCCTCCTGTTAGGCCATCATCTACACGGCATAGCCCTGAATTTTCCAATGCGCAGCTCTTTGCAAAAGAGAGATATTGGCAAGGAAAAGCTGTCTTGTACCTTTGCATTTTTCTCCCAAACGAAGGACACTAGAATGAAAATTTTAAAGCCTCCTGTTAGTGCTTCATCTACATGGTATAGCCCTGAATTTTCCAATGCGTAGCTCTTTGCAAAAGAGAGATATTGGCAAGGAAAAGCTGTCTTGTACCTTTGCATTTTTCTCCCAAACGAAGGACACTAGAAATAACATTTTAAAGCCTCCTGTTAGGCCATCATCTACACGGCATAGCCCTGAATTTTCCAATGCGCAGCTCTTTGCAAAAGAGAGATATTGGCAAGGAAAAGCTGTCTTGTACCTTTGCATTTTTCTCCCAAACGAAGGACACTAGAATGAAAATTTTAAAGCCTCCTGTTAGTGCTTCATCTACACGGTATAGCCCTGAATTTTCCAATGCGTAGCTCTTTGCAAAAGAGAGATATTGGCAAGGAAAAGCTGTCTTGTACCTTTGCATTTTTCTCCCAAACGAAGGAAACTAGAAAGAAAATTTTAAAGCCTCCTGTTAGGCCATCATCTACACGGCATAGCTCTGAATTTTCCAATGCGCAGCTCTTTGTAAAAGAGAGATATTGGCAAGGAAAAACTGTCTTGTACCATTGGATTTTTCTCCCAAACGAAGGACACTAGAATGAAAATTTTAAAGCCTCCTGTTAGGCCATCATCTACACGGCATAGCCCTGAATTTTCCAATGCGCAGCTCTTTGCAAAAGAGAGATATTGGCAAGGAAAAGCTGTCTTGTACCTTTGCATTTTTCTCCCAAACGAAGGACACTAGAAAGAAAATTTTAAAGCCTCCAGTTAGGCCATCATCTACACGGCATAGCCCTGAATTTTCCAATGCGCAGCTCTTTGCAAAAGAGAGATATTGGCAAGGAAAAGCTGTCTTGTACCTTTGCATTTTTCTCCCAAACGAAGGAAACTAGAATGAAAATTTTAAAGCCTCCTGTTAGGCCATCATCTACACGGCATAGCCCTGAATTTTCCAATGCGCAGCTCTTTGCAAAAGAGAGATATTGGCAAGGAAAAGCTGTCTTGTACCTTTGCATTTTTCTCCCAAACGAAGGACACTACAAAGAAAATTTTAAAGCCTCCTGTTAGGCCATCATCTACACGGCATAGCCCTGAATTTTCCAATGCGCAGCTTTGTGCAAAAGAGAGATATTGGCAAGGAAAAGCTGTCTTGTACCAATGGATTTTTCTCCCAAATGAAGGACACTAGAATGAAAATTTTAAAGCCTCCTGTTAGTGCTTCATCTACACGGTATAGCCCTGAATTTTCCAATGCGTAGCTCTTTGCAAAAGAGAGATATTGGCAAGGAAAAGCTGTCTTGTACCTTTGCATTTTTCTCCCAAACGAAGGACACTAGAAAGAAAATTTTAAAGCCTCCTGTTAGGCCATCATCTACACGGCATAGCCCTGAATTTTCCAATGCGCAGCTCTTTGCAAAAGAGAGATATTGGCAAGGAAAAGCTGTCTTGTATCTTTGCATTTTTCTCCCAAACGAAGGACACTAGAAAGAAAATTTTTAAGCCTCCAGTTAGGCCATCATCTACACGGCATAGTCCTGAATTTTCCAATGCGCAGCTCTTTGCAAAAGAGAGATATTGGCAAGGAAAAGCTGTCTTGTACCTTTGCATTTTTCTCCCAAACGAAGGACACTAGAAATAAAATTTTAAAGCCTCCTGTTAGGCCATCATCTACACGGCATAGCCCTGAATTTTCCAATGCGCAGCTCTTTGCAAAAGAGAGATATTGGCAAGGAAAAGCTGTCTTGTACCTTTGCATTTTTCTCCCAAACGAAGGACACTAGAAATAAAATTTTAAAGCCTCCTGTTAGTGCTTCATCTACATGGTATAGCCCTGAATTTTCCAATGCGTAGCTCTTTGCAAAAGAGAGATATTGGCAAGGAAAAGCTGTCTTGTAGCTTTGCATTTTCTCCCAAACGAAGGACACTAGAAATAAAATTGTAAAGCCTCCTGTTAGGCCATCATCTACACGGCATAGCCCTGAATTTTCAAATGCGCAGCTCTTTGCAAAAGAGAGATATTGGCAAGGAAAAGCTATCTTGTACCTTTGCGTTTTTCTCCCAAACGAAGGACACTAGAAAGAAAATTTTAAAGCCTCCTGTTAGGCCATCATCTACACGGCATAGCCCTGAATTTTCCAATGCGCAGCTCTTTGCAAAAGAGAGATATTGGCAAGGAAAAGCTGTCTTGTACCTTTGCATTTTTCTCCCAAACGAAGGACACTAGAAAGAAAATTTTAAAGCCTCCTGTTAGGCCATCATCTACACGGCATAGCCCTGAATTTTCCAATGCGCAGCTCTTTGCAAAAGAGAGATATTGGCAAGGAAATGCTGTCTTGTACCTTTGCATTTTTCTCCCAAACGAAGGACACTACAAAGAAAATTTTAAAGCCTCCTGTTAGGCCATCATCTACACGGCATAGCCCTGAATTTTCCAATGCGCAGCTTTGTGCAAAAGAGAGATATTGGCAAGGAAAAGCTGTCTTGTACCAATGGATTTTTCTCCCAAACGAAGGACACTAGAATGAAAATTTTAAAGCCTCCTGTTAGTGCTTCATCTACACGGTATAGCCCTGAATTTTCCAATGCGTAGCTCTTTGCAAAAGAGAGATATTGGCAAGGAAATGCTGTCTTGTACCTTTGCATTTTTCTCCCAAACGAAGGACACTAGAAATAAAATTTTAAAGCTTCCTGTTAGGCCATCATCTACACGGCATAGCCCTGAATTTTCCAATGCGCAGCTCTTTGCAAAAGAGAGATATTGGCAAGGAAAAGCTGTCTTGTACCTTTGCATTTTTCTCCCAAACGAAGGACACTAGAAAGAAAATTTTAAAGCCTCCTGTTAGGCCATCATCTACACGGCATAGCCCTGAATTTTCCAATGCGCAGCTCTTTGCAAAAGAGAGATATTGGCAAGGAAATGCTGTCTTGTACCTTTGCATTTTTCTCCCAAACGAAGGACACTAGAAAGAAAATTTTAAAGCCTCCTGTTAGGCCATCATCTACACGGCATAGCCCTGAATTTTCCAATGCGCAGCTCTTTGCAAAAGAGAGATATTGGCAAGGAAAAGCTGTCTTGTACCTTTGCATTTTTCTCCCAAACGAAGGACACTAGAAAGAAAATTTTAAAGCCTCCTGTTAGGCCATCATCTACACGGCATAGCCCTGAATTTTCCAATGCGCAGCTCTTTGCAAAAGAGAGATATTGGCAAGGAAAAGCTGTCTTGTACCTTTGCATTTTTCTCCCAAACGAAGGACACTAGAAAGAAAATTTTAAAGCCTCCAGTTAGGCCATCATCTACACGGCATAGCCCTGAATTTTCCAATGCGCAGCTCTTTGCAAAAGAGAGATATTGGCAAGGAAAAGCTGTCTTGTACCTTTGCATTTTTCTCCCAAACGAAGGACACTAGAAAGAAAATTTTAAAGCCTCCTGTTAGGCCATCATCTACACGGCATAGCCCTGAATTTTCCAATGCGCAGCTCTTTGCAAAAGAGAGATATTGGCAAGGAAAAGCTGTCTTGTACCTTTGCATTTTTCTCCCAAACGAAGGACACTAGAAAGAAAATTTTAAAGCCTCCTGTTAGGCCATCATCTACAGGGCATAGCCCTGAATTTTCCAATGCGCAGCTCTTTGCAAAAGAGAGATATTGGCAAGGAAAAGCTGTCTTGTACCTTTACATTTTTCTCCCAAACGAAGGACACTAGAATGAAAATTTTAAAGCCTCCTGTTAGTGCTTCATCTACACGGTATAGCCCTGAATTTTCCAATGCGTACCTCTTTGCAAAAGAGAGATATTGGCAAGGAAAAGCTGTCTTGTACCTTTGCATTTTTCTCCCAAACGAAGGACACTAGAAAGAAAATTTTAAAGCCTCCTCTTAGGCCATCATCTACACGGCATAGCCCTGAATTTTCCAATGCGCAGCTCTTTGCAAAAGAGAGATATTGGCAAGGAAAAGCTGTCTTGTACCTTTGCATTTTTCTCCCAAACGAAGGACACTAGAAAGAAAAATTTAAAGCCTCCTGTTAGGCCATCATCTACACGGCATAGCCCTGAATTTTCCAATGCGCAGCTCTTTGCAAAAGAGAGATATTGGCAAGGAAAAGCTGTCTTGTACCTTTGCATTTTTCTCCCAAACGAAGGACACTAGAAAGAAAATTTTAAAGCCTCCTGTTAGGCCATCATCTACACGGCATAGCCCTGAATTTTCCAATGCGCAGCTCTTTGCAAAAGAGAGATATTGGCAAGGAAAAGCTGTCTTGTATCTTTGCATTTTTCTCCCAAACGAAGGACACTAGAAAGAAAATTTTTAAGCCTCCAGTTAGGCCATCATCTACACGGCATAGTCCTGAATTTTCCAATGCGCAGCTCTTTGCAAAAGAGAGATATTGGCAAGGAAAAGCTGTCTTGTACCTTTGCATTTTTCTCCCAAACGAAGGACACTAGAAATAAAATTTTAAAGCCTCCTGTTAGGCCATCATCTACACGGCATAGCCCTGAATTTTCCAATGCGCAGCTCTTTGCAAAAGAGAGATATTGGCAAGGAAAAGCTGTCTTGTACCTTTGCATTTTTCTCCCAAACGAAGGAAACTAGAATGAAAATTTTAAAGCCTCCTGTTAGGCCATCATCTACACGGCATAGCCCTGAATTTTCCAATGCGCAGCTCTTTGTAAAAGAGAGATATTGGCAAGGAAAATCTGTCTTGTACCATTGGATTTTTCTCCCAAACGAAGGACACTAGAAGGAAAATTTTAAAGCCTCCTGTTAGTGCTTCATCTACATGGTATAGCCCTGAATTTTCCAATGCGTAGCTCTTTGCAAAAGAGAGATATTGGTAAGGAAAAGCTGTCTTGTACCTTTGCATTTTCTCCCAAACGAAGGACACTAGAAATAAAATTGTAAAGCCTCCTGTTAGGCCATCATCTACACGGCATAGCCCTGAATTTTCCAATGCGCAGCTCTTTGCAAAATAGAGATATTGGCAAGGAAAAGCTGTCTTGTACCTTTGCGTTTTTCTCCCAAACGAAGGACACTAGAATGAAAATTTTAAAGCCTCCTGTTAGTGCTTCATCTACATGGTATAGCCCTGAATTTTCCAATGCGTAGCTCTTTGCAAAAGAGAGATATTGGCAAGGAAAAGCTGTCTTGTAGCTTTGCATTTTCTCCCAAACGAAGGACACTAGAAATAAAATTGTAAAGCCTCCTGTTAGGCCATCATCTACACGGCATAGCCCTGAATTTTCAAATGCGCAGCTCTTTGCAAAAGAGAGATATTGGCAAGGAAAAGCTATCTTGTACCTTTGCGTTTTTCTCCCAAACGAAGGACACTAGAAAGAAAATTTTAAAGCCTCCTGTTAGGCCATCATCTACACGACATAGCCCTGAATTTTCCAATGCGCAGCTCTTTGCAAAAGAGAGATATTGGCAAGGAAAAGCTGTCTTGTACCTTTGCATTTTTCTCCCAAACGAAGGACACTAGAAAGAAAATTTTAAAACCTCCTGTTAGGCCATCATCTACACGGCATAGCCCTGAATTTTCCAATGCGCAGCTCTTTGCAAAAGAGAGATATTGGCAAGGAAAAGCTGTCTTGTACCTTTGCATTTTTCTCCCAAACGAAGGGAAAGAAAATTTTAAAGCCTCCTGTTAGGCCATCATCTACACGGCATAGCCCTGAATTTTCCAATGCGCAGCTCTTTGCAAAAGAGAGATATTGGCAAGGAAAAGCTGTCTTGTACCGTTGGATTTTTCTCCCAAACGAAGGACACTAGAATGAAAATTTTAAAGCCTCCTGTTAGTGCTTCATCTACACGGTATAGCCCTGAATTTTCCAATGCGTAGCTCTTTGCAAAAGAGAGATATTGGCAAGGAAAAGCTGTCTTGTACCTTTGCATTTTTCTCCCAAACGAAGGACACTAGAAATAAAATTTTAAAGCCTCCTGTTAGGCCATCATCTACACGGCATAGCCCTGAATTTTCCAATGCGCAGCTCTTTGCAAAAGAGAGATATTGGCAAGGAAAAGCTGTCTTGTACCTTTGCATTTTTCTCCCAAACGAAGGACACTAGAAAGAAAATTTTAAAGCCTCCTGTTAGGCCATCATCTACACGGCATAGCCCTGAATTTTCCAATGCGCAGCTCTTTGCAAAAGAGAGATATTGGCAAGGAAATGCTGTCTTGTACCTTTGCATTTTTCTCCCAAACGAAGGACACTAGAAAGAAAATTTTAAAGCCTCCTGTTAGGCCATCATCTACACGGCATAGCCCTGAATTTTCCAATGCGCAGCTCTTTGCAAAAGAGAGATATTGGCAAGGAAAAGCAGTCTTGTACCTTTGCATTTTTCTCCCAAACGAAGGACACTAGAAATAAAATTTTAAAGCCTCCTCTTAGGCCATCATCTACACGGCATAGCCCTGAATTTTCCAATGCGCAGCTCTTTGCAAAAGAGAGATATTGGCAAGGAAAAGCTGTCTTGCACCTTTGCATTTTTCTCCCAAACGAAGGAAACTAGAAAGAAAATTTTAAAGCCTCCTATTAGGCCATCATCTACACGGCATAGCCCTGAATTTTCCAATGCGCAGCTCTTTGTAAAAGAGAGATATTGGCAAGGAAAAACTGTCTTGTACCATTGGATTTTTCTCCCAAACGAAGGACACTAGAATGAAAATTTTAAAGCCTCCTGTTAGGCCATCATCTACACGGCATAGCCCTGAATTTTCCAATGCGCAGCTCTTTGCAAAAGAGAGATATTGGCAAGGAAAAGCTGTCTTGTACCTTTGCATTTTTCTCCCAAACGAAGGACACTAGAAAGAAAATTTTAAAGCCTCCAGTTAGGCCATCATCTACACGGCATAGCCCTGAATTTTCCAATGCGCAGCTCTTTGCAAAAGAGAGATATTGGCAAGGAAAAGCTGTCTTGTACCTTTGCATTTTTCTCCCAAACGAAGGACACTACAAAGAAAATTTTAAAGCCTCCTGTTAGGCCATCATCTACACGGCATAGCCCTGAATTTTCCAATGCGCAGCTTTGTGCAAAAGAGAGATATTGGCAAGGAAAAGCTGTCTTGTACCAATGGATTTTTCTCCCAAATGAAGGACACTAGAATGAAAATTTTAAAGCCTCCTGTTAGGCCATCATCTACACGGCATAGCCCTGAATTTTCCAATGCGCAGCTCTTTGCAAAAGAGAGATATTGGCAAGGAAATGCTGTCTTGTACCTTTGCATTTTTCTCCCAAACGAAGGACACTAGAAAGAAAATTTTAAAGCCTCCTGTTAGGCCATCATCTACACGGCATAGCCCTGAATTTTCCAATGCGCAGCTCTTTGCAAAAGAGAGATATTGGCAAGGAAAAGCTGTCTTGTACCTTTGCATTTTTCTCCCAAACGAAGGACACTAGAAAGAAAATTTTAAAGCCTCCTGTTAGGCCATCATCTACACGGCATAGCCCTGAATTTTCCAATGCGCAGCTCTTTGCAAAAGAGAGATATTGGCAAGGAAAAGCTGTCTTGTACCTTTGCATTTTTCTCCCAAACGAAGGACACTAGAAAGAAAATTTTAAAGCCTCCAGTTAGGCCATCATCTACACGGCATAGCCCTGAATTTTCCAATGCGCAGCTCTTTGCAAAAGAGAGATATTGGCAAGGAAAAGCTGTCTTGTACCTTTGCAATTTTCTCCCAAACGAAGGACACTAGAAAGAAAATTTTAAAGCCTCCTGTTAGGCCATCATCTACACGGCATAGCCCTGAATTTTCCAATGCGCAGCTCTTTGCAAAAGAGAGATATTGGCAAGGAAAAGCTGTCTTGTACCTTTGCATTTTTCTCCCAAACGAAGGACACTAGAAAGAAAATTTTAAAGCCTCCTGTTAGGCCATCATCTACAGGGCATAGCCCTGAATTTTCCAATGCGCAGCTCTTTGCAAAAGAGAGATATTGGCAAGGAAAAGCTGTCTTGTACCTTTACATTTTTCTCCCAAACGAAGGACACTAGAATGAAAATTTTAAAGCCTCCTGTTAGTGCTTCATCTACACGGTATAGCCCTGAATTTTTCAATGCGTACCTCTTTGCAAAAGAGAGATATTGGCAAGGAAAAGCTGTCTTGTACCTTTGCATTTTTCTCCCAAACGAAGGACACTAGAAAGAAAATTTTAAAGCCTCCTCTTAGGCCATCATCTACACGGCATAGCCCTGAATTTTCCAATGCGCAGCTCTTTGCAAAAGAGAGATATTGGCAAGGAAAAGCTGTCTTGTACCTTTGCATTTTTCTCCCAAACGAAGGACACTAGAAAGAAAATTTTAAAGCCTCCTGTTAGGCCATCATCTACACGGCATAGCCCTGAATTTTCCAATGCGCAGCTCTTTGCAAAAGAGAGATATTGGCAAGGAAAAGCTGTCTTGTACCTTTGCATTTTTCTCCCAAACGAAGGACACTAGAAATAAAATTTTAAAGCCTCCTGTTAGGCCATCATCTACACGGCATAGCCCTGAATTTTCCAATGCGCAGCTCTTTGCAAAAGAGAGATATTGGCAAGGAAAAGCTGTCTTGTACCTTTGCATTTTTCTCCCAAACGAAGGAAACTAGAATGAAAATTTTAAAGCCTCCTGTTAGGCCATCATCTACACGGCATAGCCCTGAATTTTCCAATGCGCAGCTCTTTGTAAAAGAGAGATATTGGCAAGGAAAATCTGTCTTGTACCATTGGATTTTTCTCCCAAACGAAGGACACTAGAAGGAAAATTTTAAAGCCTCCTGTTAGTGCTTCATCTACATGGTATAGCCCTGAATTTTCCAATGCGTAGCTCTTTGCAAAAGAGAGATATTGGTAAGGAAAAGCTGTCTTGTACCTTTGCATTTTCTCCCAAACGAAGGACACTAGAAATAAAATTGTAAAGCCTCCTGTTAGGCCATCATCTACACGGCATAGCCCTGAATTTTCCAATGCGCAGCTCTTTGCAAAATAGAGATATTGGCAAGGAAAAGCTGTCTTGTACCTTTGCGTTTTTCTCCCAAACGAAGGACACTAGAATGAAAATTTTAAAGCCTCCTGTTAGTGCTTCATCTACATGGTATAGCCCTGAATTTTCCAATGCGTAGCTCTTTGCAAAAGAGAGATATTGGCAAGGAAAAGCTGTCTTGTAGCTTTGCATTTTCTCCCAAACGAAGGACACTAGAAATAAAATTGTAAAGCCTCCTGTTAGGCCATCATCTACACGGCATAGCCCTGAATTTTCAAATGCGCAGCTCTTTGCAAAAGAGAGATATTGGCAAGGAAAAGCTATCTTGTACCTTTGCGTTTTTCTCCCAAACGAAGGACACTAGAAAGAAAATTTTAAAGCCTCCTGTTAGGCCATCATCTACACGACATAGCCCTGAATTTTCCAATGCGCAGCTCTTTGCAAAAGAGAGATATTGGCAAGGAAAAGCTGTCTTGTACCTTTGCATTTTTCTCCCAAACGAAGGACACTAGAAAGAAAATTTTAAAACCTCCTGTTAGGCCATCATCTACACGGCATAGCCCTGAATTTTCCAATGCGCAGCTCTTTGCAAAAGAGAGATATTGGCAAGGAAAAGCTGTCTTGTACCTTTGCATTTTTCTCCCAAACGAAGGGAAAGAAAATTTTAAAGCCTCCTGTTAGGCCATCATCTACACGGCATAGCCCTGAATTTTCCAATGCGCAGCTCTTTGCAAAAGAGAGATATTGGCAAGGAAAAGCTGTCTTGTACCATTGGATTTTTCTCCCAAACGAAGGACACTAGAATGAAAATTTTAAAGCCTCCTGTTAGTGCTTCATCTACACGGTATAGCCCTGAATTTTCCAATGCGTAGCTCTTTGCAAAAGAGAGATATTGGCAAGGAAAAGCTGTCTTGTACCTTTGCATTTTTCTCCCAAACGAAGGACACTAGAAATAAAATTTTAAAGCCTCCTGTTAGGCCATCATCTACACGGCATAGCCCTGAATTTTCCAATGCGCAGCTCTTTGCAAAAGAGAGATATTGGCAAGGAAAAGCTGTCTTGTACCTTTGCATTTTTCTCCCAAACGAAGGACACTAGAAAGAAAATTTTAAAGCCTCCTGTTAGGCCATCATCTACACGGCATAGCCCTGAATTTTCCAATGCGCAGCTCTTTGCAAAAGAGAGATATTGGCAAGGAAATGCTGTCTTGTACCTTTGCATTTTTCTCCCAAACGAAGGACACTAGAAAGAAAATTTTAAAGCCTCCTGTTAGGCCATCATCTACACGGCATAGCCCTGAATTTTCCAATGCGCAGCTCTTTGCAAAAGAGAGATATTGGCAAGGAAAAGCAGTCTTGTACCTTTGCATTTTTCTCCCAAACGAAGGACACTAGAAATAAAATTTTAAAGCCTCCTCTTAGGCCATCATCTACACGGCATAGCCCTGAATTTTCCAATGCGCAGCTTTGTGCAAAAGAGAGATATTGGCAAGGAAAAGCTGTCTTGTACCAATGGATTTTTCTCCCAAATGAAGGACACTAGAATGAAAATTTTAAAGCCTCCTGTTAGTGCTTCATCTACACGGTATAGCCCTGAATTTTCCAATGCGTAGCTCTTTGCAAAAGAGAGATATTGGCAAGGAAAAGCTGTCTTGTACCTTTGCATTTTTCTCCCAAACGAAGGACACTAGAAATAAAATTTTAAAGCCTCCTGTTAGGCCATCATCTACACGGCATAGCCCTGAATTTTCCAATGCGCAGCTCTTTGCAAAAGAGAGATATTGGCAAGGAAAAGCTGTCTTGTACCTTTGCATTTTTCTCCCAAACGAAGGAAACTAGAAAGAACATTTTAAAGCCTCCTGTTAGGCCATCATCTACACGGCATAGCCCTGAATTTTCCAATGCGCAGCTCTTTGTAAAAGAGAGATATTGGCAAGGAAAAACTGTCTTGTACCATTGGATTTTTCTCCCAAACGAAGGACACTAGAATGAAAATTTTAAAGCCTCCTGTTAGTGCTTCATCTACATGGTATAGCCCTCAATTTCCCAATGCGTAGCTCTTTGCAAAAGAGAGATATTGGCAAGGAAAAGCTGTCTTGTACCTTTGCATTTTTCTCCCAAACGAAGGACACTAGAAATAAAATTGTAAAGCCTCCTGTTAGGCCATCATCTACACGGCATAGCCCAGAATTTTCCAATGCGCAGCTCTTTGCAAAAGAGAGATATTGGCAAGGAAAAGCTGTCTTGTACCTTTGCGTTTTTCTCCCAAACGAAGGACACTAGAAAGAAAATTTTAAAGCCTCCTGTTAGGCCATCATCTACACGGCATAGCCCTGAATTTTCCAATGCGCAGCTCTTTGCAAAAGGGAGATATTGGCAAAGAAAAGCTGTCTTGTACCTTTGCATTTTTCTCCCAAACGAAGGACACTAGAAATAAAATTTTAAAGCCTCCAGTTAGGCCATCATCTACACGACATAGCCATGAATTTTCCAATGCGCAGCTCTTTGCAAAAGAGAGATATTGGCAAGGAAAAGCTGTCTTGTACCTTTGCATTTTTCTCCCAAACGAAGGACACTACAAAGAAAATTTTAAAGCCTCCTGTTAGGCCATCATCTACACGGCATAGCCCTGAATTTTCCAATGCGCAGCTTTGTGCAAAAGAGAGATATTGGCAAGGAAAAGCTGTCTTGTACCAATGGATTTTTCTCCCAAATGAAGGACACTAGAATGAAAATTTTAAAGCCTCCTGTTAGTGCTTCATCTACACGGTATAGCCCTGAATTTTCCAATGCGTAGCTCTTTGCAAAAGAGAGATATTGGCAAGGAAAAGCTGTCTTGTACCTTTGCATTTTTCTCCCAAACGAAGGACACTAGAAAGAAAATTTTAAAGCCTCCTGTTAGGCCATCATCTGCACGGCATAGCCCTGAATTTTCCAATGCGCAGCTCTTTGCAAAAGAGAGATATTGGCAAGGAAAAGCTGTCTTGTACCTTTGCATTTTTCTCCCAAACGAAGGACACTAGAAAGAAAATTTTAAAGCCTCCATTTAGGCCATCATCTACACGGCATAGCCCTGAATTTTCCAATGCGCAGCTCTTTGCAAAAGAGAGATATTGGCAAGGAAAAGCTGTCTTGTACCTATGCATTTTTCTCCCAAACGAAGGACACTACAAAGAAAATTTTAAAGCCTCCTGTTAGGCCATCATCTACACGGCATAGCCCAGAATTTTCCAATGCGCAGCTTTGTGCAAAAGAGAGATATTGGCAAGGAAAAGCTGTCTTGTACCAATGGATTTTTCTCCCAAATGAAGGACACTAGAATGAAAATTTTAAAGCCTCCTGTTAGTGCTTCATCTACACGGTATAGCCCTGAATTTTCCAATGCGTAGCTCTTTGCAAAAGAGAGATATTGGCAAGGAAAAGCTGTCTTGTACCAATGGATTTTTCTCCCAAATGAAGGACACTAGAATGAAAATTTTAAAGCCTCCTGTTAGTGCTTCATCTACACGGTATAGCCCTGAATTTTCCAATGCGTAGCTCTTCGCAAAAGAGAGATATTGGCAAGGAAAAGCTGTCTTGTACCTTTGCATTTTTCTCCCAAACGAAGGACACTAGAAAGAAAATTTTAAAGCCTCCTGTTAGGCCATCATCTACACGGCATAGCCCTGAATTTTCCAATGCGCAGCTCTTTGTAAAAGAGAGATATTGGCAAGGAAAAACTGTCTTGTACCATTGGATTTTTCTCCCAAACGAAGGACACTAGAATGAAAATTTTAAAGCCTCCTGTTAGTGCTTCATCTACATGGTATAGCCCTGAATTTTCCAATGCGTAGCTCTTTGCAAAAGAGAGATATTGGCAAGGAAAAGCTGTCTTGTACCTTTGCATTTTTCTCCCAAACGAAGGACACTAGAAATAAAATTGTAAAGCCTCCTGTTAGGCCATCATCTACACGGCATAGCCCTGAATTTTCCAATGCGCAGCTCTTTGCAAAAGAGAGATATTGGCAAGGAAAAGCTGTCTTGTACCTTTGCGTTTTTCTCCCAAACGAAGGACACTAGAAAGAAAATTTTAAAGCCTCCTGTTAGGCCATCATCTACACGGCATAGCCCTGAATTTTCCAATGCGCAGCTCTTTGCAAAAGAGAGATATTGGCAAGGAAAAGCTGTCTTGTACCTTTGCATTTTTCTCCCAAACGAAGGACACTAGAAAGAAAATTTTAAAACCTCCTGTTAGGCCATCATCTACACGGCATAGCCCTGAATTTTCCAATGCGCAGCTCTTTCAAAAGAGAGATATTGGCAAGGAAAAGCTGTCTTGTACCTTTGCATTTTTCTCCCAAACGAAGGACACTAGAAAGAAAATTTTAAAGCCTCCTGTTAGGCCATCATCTACACGGCATAGCCCTGAATTTTCCAATGCGCAGCTCTTTGCAAAAGAGAGATATTGGCAAGGAAAAGCTGTCTTGTACCATTGGATTTTTCTCCCAAACGAAGGACACTAGAATGAAAATTTAAAAGCCTCCTGTTAGTGCTTCATCTACACGGTATAGCCCTGAATTTTCCAATGCGTAGCTCTTTGCAAAAGAGAGATATTGGCAAGGAAAAGCTGTCTTGTACCTTTGCATTTTTCTCCCAAACGAAGGACACTAGAAAGAAAATTTTAAAGCCTCCAGTTAGGCCATCATCTACACGGCATAGCCCTGAATTTTCCAATGCGCAGCTCTTTGCAAAAGAGAGATATTGGCAAGGAAAAGCTGTCTTGTACCTATGCATTTTTCTCCCAAACGAAGGACACTACAAAGAAAATTTTAAAGCCTACTGTTAGGCCATCATCTACACGGCATAGCCCTGAATTTTCCAATGCGCAGCTTTGTGCAAAAGAGAGATATTGGCAAGGAAAAGCTGTCTTGTACCAATGGATTTTTCTCCCAAATGAAGGACACTAGAATGAAAATTTTAAAGCCTCCTGTTAGTGCTTCATCTACACGGTATAGCCCTGAATTTTCCAATGCGTAGCTCTTTGCAAAAGAGAGATATTGGCAAGGAAAAGCTGTCTTGTACCTTTACATTTTTCTCCCAAACGAAGGACACTAGAAATAAAATTTTAAAGCCTCCTGTTAGGCCATCATCTACACGGCATAGCCCTGAATTTTCCAATGCGCAGCTCTTTGCAAAAGAGAGATATTGGCAAGGAAAAACTGTCTTGTACCATTGGATTTTTCTCCCAAACGAAGGACACTAGAATGAAAATTTTAAAGCCTCCTGTTAGTGCTTCATCTACATGGTATAGCCCTGAATTTTCCAATGCGTAGCTCTTTGCAAAAGAGAGATATTGGCAAGGAAAAGCTGTCTTGTACCTTTGCGTTTTTCTCCCAAACGAAGGACACTAGAAAGAAAATTTTAAAGCCTCCTGTTAGGCCATCATCTACACGGCATAGCCCTGAATTTTCCAATGCGCAGCTCTTTGCAAAAGAGAGATATTGGCAAGGAAAAGCTGTCTTGTACCTTTGCATTTTTCTCCCAAACGAAGGACACTAGAAAGAAAATTTTAAAACCTCCTGTTAGGCCATCATCTACACGGCATAGCCCTGAATTTTCCAATGCGCAGCTCTTTCAAAAGAGAGATATTGGCAAGGAAAAGCTGTCTTGTACCTTTGCATTTTTCTCCCAAACGAAGGACACTAGAAATAAAATTGTAAAGCCTCCTGTTAGGCCATCATCTACACGGCATAGCCCTGAATTTTCCAATGCGCAGCTCTTTGCAAAAGAGAGATATTGGCAAGGAAAAGCTGTCTTGTACCTTTGCGTTTTTCTCCCAAACGAAGGACACTAGAAAGAAAATTTTAAAGCCTCCTGTTAGGCCATCATCTACACGGCATAGCCCTGAATTTTCCAATGCGCAGCTCTTTGCAAAAGAGAGATATTGGCAAGGAAAAGCTGTCTTGTACCTTTGCATTTTTCTCCCAAACGAAGGACACTAGAAAGAAAATTTTAAAACCTCCTGTTAGGCCATCATCTACACGGCATAGCCCTGAATTTTCCAATGCGCAGCTCTTTCAAAAGAGAGATATTGGCAAGGAAAAGCTGTCTTGTACCTTTGCATTTTTCTCCCAAACGAAGGACACTAGAAAGAAAATTTTAAAGCCTTCTGTTAGGCCATCATCTACACGGCATAGCCCTGAATTTTCCAATGCGCAGCTCTTTGCAAAAGAGAGATATTGGCAAGGAAAAGCTGTCTTGTACCATTGGATTTTTCTCCCAAACGAAGGACACTAGAATGAAAATTTTAAAGCCTCCTGTTAGTGCTTCATCTACACGGTATAGCCCTGAATTTTCCAATGCGTAGCTCTTTGCAAAAGAGAGATATTGGCAAGGAAAAGCTGTCTTGTACCTTTGCATTTTTCTCCCAAACGAAGGACACTAGAAAGAAAATTTTAAAGCCTCCAGTTAGGCCATCATCTACACGGCATAGCCCTGAATTTTCCAATGCGCAGCTCTTTGCAAAAGAGAGATATTGGCAAGGAAAAGCTGTCTTGTACCTTTGCATTTTTCTCCCAAACGAAGGACACTACAAAGAAAATTTTAAAGCCTCCTGTTAGGCCATCATCTACACGGCATAGCCCTGAATTTTCCAATGCGCAGCTTTGTGCAAAAGAGAGATATTGGCAAGGAAAAGCTGTCTTGTACCAATGGATTTTTCTCCCAAACGAAGGACACTAGAATGAAAATTTTAAAGCCTCCTGTTAGTGCTTCATCTACACGGTATAGCCCTGAATTTTCCAATGCGTAGCTCTTTGCAAAAGAGAGATATTGGCAAGGAAAAGCTGTCTAGTACCTTTGCATTTTTCTCCCAAACGAAGGACACTAGAAAGAAAATTTTAAAGCCTCCAGTTAGGCCATCATCTACACGGCATAGCCCTGAATTTTCCAATGCGCAGCTCTTTGCAAAAGAGAGATATTGGCAAGGAAAAGCTGTCTTGTACCTTTGCATTTTTCTCCCAAACGAAGGACACTACAAAGAAAATTTTAAAGCCTCCTGTTAGGCCATCATCTACACGGCATAGCCCTGAATTTTCCAAAGCGCAGCTTTGTGCAAAAGAGAGATATTGGCAAGGAAAAGCTGTCTTGTACCAATGGATTTTTCTCCCAAATGAAGGACACTAGAATGAAAATTTTAAAGCCTCCTGTTAGTGCTTCATCTACACGGTATAGCCCTGAATTTTCCAATGCGTAGCTCTTTGCAAAAGAGAGATATTGGCAAGGAAAAGCTGTCTTGTACCTTTGCATTTTTCTCCCAAACGAAGGACACTACAAAGAAAATTTTAAAGCCACCTGTTAGGCCATCATCTACACGGCATAGCCCTGAATTTTCCAATGCGCAGCTCTTTGTAAAAGAGAGATATTGGCAAGGAAAAACTGTCTTGTACCATTGGATTTTTCTCCCAAACGAAGGACACTAGAATGAAAATTTTAAAGCCTCCTTTAGTGCTTCATCTACATGGTATAGCCCTGAATTTTCCAATGCGTAGCTCTTTGCAAAAGAGAGATATTGGCAATGAAAAGCTGTCTTGTACCTTTGCATTTTTCTCCCAAACGAAGGACACTAGAAATAAAATTGTAAAGCCTCCTGTTAGGCCATCATCTACACGGCATAGCCCTGAATTTTCCAATGCGCAGCTCTTTGCAAAAGAGAGATATTGGCAAGGAAAAGCTGTCTTGTACCTTTGCGTTTTTCTCCCAAACGAAGGACACTAGAAAGAAAATTTTAAAGCCTCCTGTTAGGCCATCATCTACACGGCATAGCCCTGCATTTTCCAATGCGCAGCTCTTTGCAAAAGAGAGATATTGGCAAGGAAAAGCTGTCTTGTACCTTTGCATTTTTCTCCCAAACGAAGGACACTAGAAAGAAAATTTTAAAGCCTCCTGTTAGGCCATCATCTACACGGCATAGCCCTGAATTTTCCAATGCGCAGCTCTTTGCAAAAGAGAGATATTGGCAAGGAAAAGCTGTCTTGTACCTTTGCATTTTTCTCCCAAACGAAGGACACTAGAATTTTTTTTTTAAAGCCTCCTGTTAGGCCATCATCTACACGGCATAGCCCTGAATTTTCCAATGCGCAGCTCATTGCAAAAGAGAGATATTGGCAAGGATAAGCTGTCTTGTACCTTTGCATTTTTCTCCCAAACGAAGGACACTAGAAAGAAAATTTTAAAGCCTCCGGTTAGGCCATCATCTACACGGCATAGCCCTGAATTTTCCAATGCGCAGCTCTTTGCAAAAGAGAGATATTGGCAAGGAAAAGCTGTCTTGTACCTTTGCATTTTTCTCCCAAACGAAGGACACTAGAAAGAAAATTTTAAAGCCTCCTGTTAGGCCATCATCTACACGGCATAGCCCTGAATTTTCCAATGCGCAGCTCTTTGCAAAAGAGAGATATTGGCAAGGAAAAACTGTCTTGTACCTTTGCATTTTTCTCCCAAACGAAGGACACTAGAAAGAAAATTTTAAAGCCTCCTGTTAGGCCATCATCTACACGGCATAGCCCTGAATTTTCCAATGCGCAGCTCTTTGCAAAAGAGAGATATTGGCAAGGAAAAGCTGTCTTGTACCTTTGCATTTTTCTCCCAAACGAAGGACACTAGAAAGAAAATTTTAAAGCCTCCTGTTAGGCCATCATCTACACGGCATAGCCCTGAATTTTCCAATGCGCAGCTCTTTGCAAAAGAGAGATATTGGCAAGGAAAAGCTGTCTTGTACCTTTGCATTTTTCTCCCAAACGAAGGACACTAGAAAAATTTTTTTAAAGCCTCCTGTTAGGCCATCATCTACACGGCATAGCCCTGGATTTTCCAATGCGCAGCTCTTTGCAAAAGAGAGATATTGGCAAGGATAAGCTGTCTTGTACCTTTGCATTTTTCTCCCAAACGAAGGACACTAGAAAGAAAATTTTAAAGCCTCCTGTTAGGCCATCATCTACACGGCATAGCCCTGAATTTTCCAATGCGCAGCTCTTTGCAAAAGAGAGATATTGGCAAGGAAAAGCTGTCTTGTACCTTTGCATTTTTCTCCCAAACGAAGGACACTAGAAAGAAAATTTTAAAGCCTCCTGTTAGGCCATCATCTACACGGCATAGCCCTGAATTGTCCAATGCGCAGCTCTTTGCAAAAGAGAGATATTGGCAAGGATAAGCTGTCTTGTACCTTTGCATTTTTCTCCCAAACGAAGGACACTAGAAAGAAAATTTTAAAGCCTCCTGTTAGGCCATCATCTACACGGCATAGCCCTGAATTTTCCAATGCGCAGCTCTTTGCAAAAGAGAGATATTGGCAAGGAAAAGCTGTCTTGTACCTTTGCATTTTTCTCCCAAACGAAGGACACTAGAAATAAAATTGTAAAGCCTCCTGTTAGGCCATCATCTACACGGCATAGCCCTGAATTTTCCAATGCGCAGCTCTTTGCAAAAGAGAGATATTGGCAAGGAAAAGCTGTCTTGTACCTTTGCGTTTTTCTCCCAAACGAAGGACACTAGAAAGAAAATTTTAAAGCCTCCTGTTAGGCCATCATCTACACGGCATAGCCCTGAATTTTCCAATGCGCAGCTCTTTGCAAAAGAGAGATATTGGCAAGGAAAAGCTGTCTTGTACCTTTGCATTTTTCTCCCAAACGAAGGACACTAGAAAGAAAATTTTAAAGCCTCCTGTTAGGCCATCATCTACACGGCATAGCCCTGAATTTTCCAATGCGCAGCTCTTTGCAAAAGAGAGATATTGGCAAGGAAAAGCTGTCTTGTACCTTTGCATTTTTCTCCCAAACGAAGGACACTAGAATTTTTTTTTTAAAGCCTCCTGTTAGGCCATCATCTACACGGCATAGCCCTGAATTTTCCAATGCGCAGCTCTTTGCAAAAGAGAGATATTGGCAAGGATAAGCTGTCTTGTACCTTTGCATTTTTCTCCCAAACGAAGGACACTAGAAAGAAAATTTTAAAGCCTCCTGTTAGGCCATCATCTACACGGCATAGCCCTGAATTTTCCAATGCGCAGCTCTTTGCAAAAGAGAGATATTGGCAAGGAAAAGCTGTCTTGTACCTTTGCATTTTTCTCCCAAACGAAGGACACTAGAAAGAAAATTTTAAAGCCTCCTGTTAGGCCATCATCTACACGGCATAGCCCATAATTTTCCAATGCGCAGCTCTTTGCAAAAGAGAGATATTGGCAAGGAAAAGCTGTCTTGTACCTTTGCATTTTTCTCCCAAACGAAGGACACTAGAATTTTTTTTTTAAAGCCTCCTGTTAGGCCATCATCTACACGGCATAGCCCTGAATTTTCCAATGCGCAGCTCTTTGCAAAAGAGAGATATTGGCAAGGATAAGCTGTCTTGTACCTTTGCATTTTTCTCCCAAACGAAGGACACTAGAAAGAAAATTTTAAAGCCTCCTGTTAGGCCATCATCTACACGGCATTGCCCTGAATTTTCCAATGCGCAGCTCTTTGCAAAAGAGAGATATTGGCAAGGAAAAGCTGTCTTGTACCTTTGCATTTTTCTCCCAAACGAAGGACACTAGAAAGAAAATTTTAAAGCCTCCTGTTAGGCCATCATCTACACGGCATAGCCCATA
Source organism: Pseudophryne corroboree (assembly GCF_028390025.1). NCBI lineage: Eukaryota > Metazoa > Chordata > Amphibia > Anura > Myobatrachidae > Pseudophryne > Pseudophryne corroboree. The sequence continues at coordinate 1,496,953 of NW_026967608.1, forward strand.
ATTTTCCAATGCGCAGCTCTTTGCAAAAGAGAGATATTGGCAAGGAAAAGCTGTCTTGTACCTTTGCATTTTTCTCCCAAACGAAGGACACTAGAAAGAAAATTTTAAAGCCTCCTGTTAGGCCATCATCTACACGGCATAGCCCTGAATTGTCCAATGCGCAGCTCTTTGCAAAAGAGAGATATTGGCAAGGATAAGCTGTCTTGTACCTTTGCATTTTTCTCCCAAACGAAGGACACTAGAAAGAAAATTTTAAAGCCTCCTGTTAGGCCATCATCTACACGGCATAGCCCTGAATTTTCCAATGCGCAGCTCTTTGCAAAAGAGAGATATTGGCAAGGAAAAGCTGTCTTGTACCTTTGCATTTTTCTCCCAAACGAAGGACACTAGAAAGAAAATTTTAAAGCCTCCTGTTAGGCCATCATCTACACGGCATAGCCCTGAATTTTCCAATGCGCAGCTCTTTGCAAAAGAGAGATATTGGCAAGGAAAAGCTGTCTTGTACCTTTGCATTTTTCTCCCAAACGAAGGACACTAGAATTTTTTTTTTAAAGCCTCCTGTTAGGCCATCATCTACACGGCATAGCCCTGAATTTTCCAATGCGCAGCTCTTTGCAAAAGAGAGATATTGGCAAGGATAAGCTGTCTTGTACCTTTGCATTTTTCTCCCAAACGAAGGACACTAGAAAGAAAATTTTAAAGCCTCCTGTTAGGCCATCATCTACACGGCATAGCCCTGAATTTTCCAATGCGCAGCTCTTTGCAAAAGAGAGATATTGGCAAGGAAAAGCTGTCTTGTACCTTTGCATTTTTCTCCCAAACGAAGGACACTAGAAAGAAAATTTTAAAGCCTCCTGTTAGGCCATCATCTACACGGCATAGCCCATAATTTTCCAATGCGCAGCTCTTTGCAAAAGAGAGATATTGGCAAGGAAAAGCTGTCTTGTACCTTTGCATTTTTCTCCCAAACGAAGGACACTAGAAAGAAAATTTTAAAGCCTCCTGTTAGGCCATCATCTACACGGCATAGCCCTGAATTTTCCAATGCGCAGCTCTTTGCAAAAGAGAGATATTGGCAAGGAAAAGCTGTCTTGTACCTTTGCATTTTTCTCCCAAACGAAGGACACTAGAAATTTTTTTTTAAAGCCTCCTGTTAGGCCATCATCTACACGGCATAGCCCTGAATTTTCCAATGCGCAGCTCTTTGCAAAAGAGAGATATTGGCAAGGATAAGCTGTCTTGTACCTTTGCATTTTTCTCCCAAACGAAGGACACTAGAAAGAAAATTTTAAAGCCTCCTGTTAGGCCATCATCTACACGGCATAGCCCTGAATTTTCCAATGCGCAGCTCTTTGCAAAAGAGAGATATTGGCAAGGAAAAGCTGTCTTGTACCTTTGCATTTTTCTCCCAAACGAAGGACACTAGAAAGAAAATTTTAAAGCCTCCTGTTAGGCCATCATCTACACGGCATAGCCCTGAATTTTCCAATGCGCAGCTCTTTGCAAAAGAGAGATATTAGCAAGGAAAAGCTGTCTTGTACCTTTGCATTTTTCTCCCAAACGAAGGACACTAGAAATAAAATTGTAAAGCCTCCTGTTAGGCTATCATCTACACGGCATAGCCCTGAATTTTCCAATGCGCAGCTCTTTGCAAAAGAGAGATATTGGCAAGGAAAAGCTGTCTTGTACCTTTGCGTTTTTCTCCCAAACGAAGGACACTAGAAAGAAAATTGTAAAGCCTCCTGTTAGGCCATCATCTACACGGCATAGCCCTGAATTTTCCAATGCGCAGCTCTTTGCAAAAGAGAGATATTGGCAAGGAAAAGCTGTCTTGTACCTTTGCATTTTTCTCCCAAACGAAGGACACTAGAAAGAAAATTTTAAAGCCTCCTGTTAGGCCATCATCTACACGGCATAGCCCTGAATTTTCCAATGCGCAGCTCTTTGCAAAAGAGAGATATTGGCAAGGAAAAGCTGTCTTGTACCTTTGCATTTTTCTCCCAAACGAAGGACACTAGAAAGAAAATTTTAAAGCCTCCTGTTAGGCCATCATCTACACGGCATAGCCCATAATTTTCCAATGCGCAGCTCTTTGCAAAAGAGAGATATTGGCAAGGAAAAGCTGTCTTGTACCTTTGCATTTTTCTCCCAAACGAAGGACACTAGAAAGAAAATTTTAAAGCCTCCTGTTAGGCCATCATCTACACGGCATAGCCCTGAATTTTCCAATGCGCAGCTCTTTGCAAAAGAGAGATATTGGCAAGGAAAAGCTGTCTTGTACCTTTGCATTTTTCTCCCAAACGAAGGACACTAGAAAGAAAATTTTAAAGCCTCCTGTTAGGCCATCATCTACACGGCATAGCCCTGAATTTTCCAATGCGCAGCTCTTTGCAAAAGAGAGATATTGGCAAGGAAAAGCTGTCTTGTACCTTTGCATTTTTCTCCCAAACGAAGGACACTAGAAAGAAAATTTTAAAGCCTCCTGTTAGGCCATCATCTACACGGCATAGCCCTGAATTTTCCAATGCGCAGCTCTTTGCAAAAGAGAGATATTGGCAAGGAAAAGCTGTCTTGTACCTTTGCATTTTTCTCCCAAACGAAGGACACTAGAAAGAAAATTTTAAAGCCTCCTGTTAGGCCATCATCTACACGGCATAGCCCATAATTTTCCAATGCGCAGCTCTTTGCAAAAGAGAGATATTGGCAAGGAAAAGCTGTCTTGTACCTTTGCATTTTTCTCCCAAACGAAGGACACTAGAAAGAAAATTTTAAAGCCTCCTGTTAGGCCATCATCTACACGGCATAGCCCTGAATTTTCCAATGCGCAGCTCTTTGCAAAAGAGAGATATTGGCAAGGAAAAGCTGTCTTGTACCTTTGCATTTTTCTCCCAAACGAAGGACACTAGAAAAATTTTTTTAAAGCCTCCTGTTAGGCCATCATCTACACGGCATAGCCCTGAATTTTCCAATGCGCAGCTCTTTGCAAAAGAGAGATATTGGCAAGGATAAGCTGTCTTGTACCTTTGCATTTTTCTCCCAAACGAAGGACACTAGAAAGAAAATTTTAAAGCCTCCTGTTAGGCCATCATCTACACGGCATAGCCCTGAATTTTCCAATGCGCAGCTCTTTGCAAAAGAGAGATATTGGCAAGGAAAAGCTGTCTTGTACCTTTGCATTTTTCTCCCAAACGAAGGACACTAGAAAGAAAATTTTAAAGCCTCCTGTTAGGCCATCATCTACACGGCATAGCCCTGAATTTTCCAATGCGCAGCTCTTTGCAAAAGAGAGATATTGGCAAGGAAAAACTGTCTTGTACCTTTGCATTTTTCTCCCAAACGAAGGACACTAGAATTTTTTTTTTAAAGCCTCCTGTTAGGCCATCATCTACACGGCATAGCCCTGAATTTTCCAATGCGCAGCTCTTTGCAAAAGAGAGATATTGGCAAGGATAAGCTGTCTTGTACCTTTGCATTTTTCTCCCAAACGAAGGACACTAGAAAGAAAATTTTAAAGCCTCCTGTTAGGCCATCATCTACACGGCATAGCCCTGAATTTTCCAATGCGCAGCTCTTTGCAAAAGAGAGATATTGGCAAGGAAAAGCTGTCTTGTACCTTTGCATTTTTCTCCCAAACGAAGGACACTAGAAAGAAAATTTTAAAGCCTCCTGTTAGGCCATCATCTACACGGCATAGCCCATAATTTTCCAATGCGCAGCTCTTTGCAAAAGAGAGATATTGGCAAGGAAAAGCTGTCTTGTACCTTTGCATTTTTCTCCCAAACGAAGGACACTAGAAAGAAAATTTTAAAGCCTCCTGTTAGGCCATCATCTACACGGCATAGCCCTGAATTTTCCAATGCGCAGCTCTTTGCAAAAGAGAGATATTGGCAAGGAAAAGCTGTCTTGTACCTTTGCATTTTTCTCCCAAACGAAGGACACTAGAAATTTTTTTTAAAGCCTCCTGTTAGGCCATCATCTACACGGCATAGCCCTGAATTTTCCAATGCGCAGCTCTTTGCAAAAGAGAGATATTGGCAAGGATAAGCTGTCTTGTACCTTTGCATTTTTCTCCCAAACGAAGGACACTAGAAAGAAAATTTTAAAGCCTCCTGTTAGGCCATCATCTACACGGCATAGCCCTGAATTTTCCAATGCGCAGCTCTTTGCAAAAGAGAGATATTGGCAAGGAAAAGCTGTCTTGTACCTTTGCATTTTTCTCCCAAACGAAGGACACTAGAAAGAAAATTTTAAAGCCTCCTGTTAGGCCATCATCTACACGGCATAGCCCTGAATTTTCCAATGCGCAGCTCTTTGCAAAAGAGAGATATTGGCAAGGAAAAGCTGTCTTGTACCTTTGCATTTTTCTCCCAAACGAAGGACACTAGAAATAAAATTGTAAAGCCTCCTGTTAGGCCATCATCTACACGGCATAGCCCTGAATTTTCCAATGCGCAGCTCTTTGCAAAAGAGAGATATTGGCAAGGAAAAGCTGTCTTGTACCTTTGCGTTTTTCTCCCAAACGAAGGACACTAGAAAGAAAATTGTAAAGCCTCCTGTTAGGCCATCATCTACACGGCATAGCCCTGAATTTTCCAATGCGCAGCTCTTTGCAAAAGAGAGATATTGGCAAGGAAAAGCTGTCTTGTACCTTTGCATTTTTCTCCCAAACGAAGGACACTAGAAAGAAAATTTTAAAGCCTCCTGTTAGGCCATCATCTACACGGCATAGCCCTGAATTTTCCAATGCGCAGCTCTTTGCAAAAGAGAGATATTGGCAAGGAAAAGCTGTCTTGTACCTTTGCATTTTTCTCCCAAACGAAGGACACTAGAAAGAAAATTTTAAAGCCTCCTGTTAGGCCATCATCTACACGGCATAGCCCATAATTTTCCAATGCGCAGCTCTTTGCAAAAGAGAGATATTGGCAAGGAAAAGCTGTCTTGTACCTTTGCATTTTTCTCCCAAACGAAGGACACTAGAAAGAAAATTTTAAAGCCTCCTGTTAGGCCATCATCTACACGGCATAGCCCTGAATTTTCCAATGCGCAGCTCTTTGCAAAAGAGAGATATTGGCAAGGAAAAGCTGTCTTGTACCTTTGCATTTTTCTCCCAAACGAAGGACACTAGAAAAATTTTTTTCAAGCCTCCTGTTAGGCCATCATCTACACGGCATAGCCCTGAATTTTCCAATGCGCAGCTCTTTGCAAAAGAGAGATATTGGCAAGGATAAGCTGTCTTGTACCTTTGCATTTTTCTCCCAAACGAAGGACACTAGAAAGAAAATTTTAAAGCCTCCTGTTAGGCCATCATCTACACGGCATAGCCCTGAATTTTCCAATGCGCAGCTCTTTGCAAAAGAGAGATATTGGCAAGGAAAAGCTGTCTTGTACCTTTGCATTTTTCTCCCAAACGAAGGACACTAGAAAGAAAATTTTAAAGCCTCCTGTTAGGCCATCATCTACACGGCATAGCCCTGAATTTTCCAATGCGCAGCTCTTTGCAAAAGAGAGATATTGGCAAGGAAAAACTGTCTTGTACCTTTGCATTTTTCTCCCAAACGAAGGACACTAGAAAGAAAATTTTAAAGCCTCCTTGTTAGGCCATCATCTACACGGCATAGCCCTGAATTTTCCAATGCGCAGCTCTTTGCAAAAGAGAGATATTGGCAAGGATAAGCTGTCTTGTACCTTTGCATTTTTCTCCCAAACGAAGGACACTAGAAAGAAAATTTTAAAGCCTCCTGTTAGGCCATCATCTACACGGCATAGCCCTGAATTTTCCAATGCACAGCTCTTTGCAAAAGAGAGATATTGGCAAGGAAAAGCTGTCTTGTACCTTTGCATTTTTCTCCCAAACGAAGGACACTAGAACATTTTTTTTAAAGCCTCCTGTTAGGCCATCATCTACACGGCATAGCCCTGAATTTTCCAATGCGCAGCTCTTTGCAAAAGAGAGATATTGGCAAGGAAAAGCTGTCTTGTACCTTTGCATTTTTCTCCCAAACGAAGGACACTAGAAATAAAATTGTAAAGCCTCCTGTTAGGCCATCATCTACACGGCATAGCCCTGAATTTTCCAATGCGCAGCTCTTTGCAAAAGAGAGATACTGGCAAGGAAAAGCTGTCTTGTACCTTTGCATTTTTCTCCCAAACGAAGGACACTAGAAAGAAAATTTTAAAGCCTCCTGTTAGGCCATCATCTACACGGCATAGCCCATAATTTTCCAATGCGCAGCTCTTTGCAAAAGAGAGATATTGGCAAGGAAAAGCTGTCTTGTACCTTTGCATTTTTCTCCCAAACGAAGGACACTAGAAAGAAAATTTTAAAGCCTCCTGTTAGGCCATCATCTACACGGCATAGCCCTTAATTTTCCAATGCGCAGCTCTTTGCAAAAGAGAGATATTGGCAAGGAAAAGCTGTCTTGTACCTTTGCATTTTTCTCCCAAACGAAGGACACTAGAAAGAAAATTTTAAAGCCTCCTGTTAGGCCATCATCTACACGGCATAGCCCATAATTTTCCAATGCGCAGCTCTTTGCAAAAGAGAGATATTGGCAAGGAAAAGCTGTCTTGTACCTTTGCATTTTTCTCCCAAACGAAGGACACTAGAAAGAAAATTTTAAAGCCTCCTGTTAGGCCATCATCTACACGGCATAGCCCTGAATTTTCCAATGCGCAGCTCTTTGCAAAAGAGAGATATTGGCAAGGAAAAGCTGTCTTGTACCTTTGCATTTTTCTCCCAAACGAAGGACACTAGAAAAAATTTTTTCAAGCCTCCTGTTAGGCCATCATCTACACGGCATAGCCCTGAATTTTCCAATGCGCAGCTCTTTGCAAAAGAGAGATATTGGCAAGGATAAGCTGTCTTGTACCTTTGCATTTTTCTCCCAAACGAAGGACACTAGAAAGAAAATTTTAAAGCCTCCTGTTAGGCCATCATCTACACGGCATAGCCCTGAATTTTCCAATGCGCAGCTCTTTGCAAAAGAGAGATATTGGCAAGGAAAAGCTGTCTTGTACCTTTGCATTTTTCTCCCAAACGAAGGACACTAGAAAGAAAATTTTAAAGCCTCCTGTTAGGCCATCATCTACACGGCATAGCCCTGAATTTTCCAATGCGCAGCTCTTTGCAAAAGAGAGATATTGGCAAGGAAAAACTGTCTTGTACCTTTGCATTTTTCTCCCAAACGAAGGACACTAGAAAGAAAATTTTAAAGCCTCCTGTTAGGCCATCATCTACACGGCATAGCCCTGAATTTTCCAATGCGCAGCTCTTTGCAAAAGAGAGATATTGGCAAGGATAAGCTGTCTTGTACCTTTGCATTTTTCTCCCAAACGAAGGACACTAGAAAGAAAATTTTAAAGCCTCCTGTTAGGCCATCATCTACACGGCATAGCCCTGAATTTTCCAATGCACAGCTCTTTGCAAAAGAGAGATATTGGCAAGGAAAAGCTGTCTTGTACCTTTGCATTTTTCTCCCAAACGAAGGACACTAGAACATTTTTTTTAAAGCCTCCTGTTAGGCCATCATCTACACGGCATAGCCCTGAATTTTCCAATGCGCAGCTCTTTGCAAAAGAGAGATATTGGCAAGGAAAAGCTGTCTTGTACCTTTGCATTTTTCTCCCAAACGAAGGACACTAGAAATAAAATTGTAAAGCCTCCTGTTAGGCCATCATCTACACGGCATAGCCCTGAATTTTCCAATGCGCAGCTCTTTGCAAAAGAGAGATACTGGCAAGGAAAAGCTGTCTTGTACCTTTGCATTTTTCTCCCAAACGAAGGACACTAGAAAAATTTTTTTAAAGCCTCCTGTTAGGCCATCATCTACACGGCATAGCCCTGAATTTTCCAATGCACAGCTCTTTGCAAAAGAGAGATATTGGCAAGGAAAAGCTGTCTTGTACCTTTGCATTTTTCTCCCAAACGAAGGACACTAGAACATTTTTTTTAAAGCCTCCTGTTAGGCCATCATCTACACGGCATAGCCCTGAATTTTCCAATGCGCAGCTCTTTGCAAAAGAGAGATATTGGCAAGGAAAAGCTGTCTTGTACCTTTGCATTTTTCTCCCAAACGAAGGACACTAGAAATAAAATTGTAAAGCCTCCTGTTAGGCCATCATCTACACGGCATAGCCCTGAATTTTCCAATGCGCAGCTCTTTGCAAAAGAGAGATACTGGCAAGGAAAAGCTGTCTTGTACCTTTGCATTTTTCTCCCAAACGAAGGACACTAGAAAGAAAATTTTAAAGCCTCCTGTTAGGCCATCATCTACACGGCATAGCCCATAATTTTCCAATGCGCAGCTCTTTGCAAAAGAGAGATATTGGCAAGGAAAAGCTGTCTTGTACCTTTGCATTTTTCTCCCAAACGAAGGACACTAGAAAGAAAATTTTAAAGCCTCCTGTTAGGCCATCATCTACACGGCATAGCCCTGAATTTTCCAATGCGCAGCTCTTTGCAAAAGAGAGATATTGGCAAGGAAAAGCTGTCTTGTACCTTTGCATTTTTCTCCCAAACGAAGGACACTAGAAAAAATTTTTTAAAGCCTCCTGTTAGGCCATCATCTACACGGCATAGCCCTGAATTTTCCAATGCGCAGCTCTTTGCAAAAGAGAGATATTGGCAAGGATAAGCTGTCTTGTACCTTTGCATTTTTCTCCCAAACGAAGGACACTAGAAAGAAAATTTTAAAGCCTCCTGTTAGGCCATCATCTACACGGCATAGCCCTGAATTTTCCAATGCACAGCTCTTTGCAAAAGAGAGATATTGGCAAGGAAAAGCTGTCTTGTACCTTTGCATTTTTCTCCCAAACGAAGGACACTAGAACATTTTTTTTAAAGCCTCCTGTTAGGCCATCATCTACACGGCATAGCCCTGAATTTTCCAATGCGCAGCTCTTTGCAAAAGAGAGATATTGGCAAGGAAAAGCTGTCTTGTACCTTTGCATTTTTCTCCCAAACGAAGGACACTAGAAAGAAAATTTTAAAGCCTCCTGTTAGGCCATCATCTACACGGCATAGCCCTGAATTTTCCAATGCGCAGCTCTTTGCAAAAGAGAGATATTGGCAAGGAAAAGCTGTCTTGTACCTTTGCATTTTTCTCCCAAACGAAGGACACTAGAAAGAAAATTTTAAAGCCTCCTGTTAGGCCATCATCTACACGGCATAGCCCATAATTTTCCAATGCGCAGCTCTTTGCAAAAGAGAGATATTGGCAAGGAAAAGCTGTCTTGTACCTTTGCATTTTTCTCCCAAACGAAGGACACTAGAAAGAAAATTTTAAAGCCTCCTGTTAGGCCATCATCTACACGGCATAGCCCTGAATTTTCCAATGCGCAGCTCTTTGCAAAAGAGAGATATTGGCAAGGAAAAGCTGTCTTGTACCTTTGCATTTTTCTCCCAAACGAAGGACACTAGAAAAAATTTTTTAAAGCCTCCTGTTAGGCCATCATCTACACGGCATAGCCCTGAATTTTCCAATGCGCAGCTCTTTGCAAAAGAGAGATATTGGCAAGGATAAGCTGTCTTGTACCTTTGCATTTTTCTCCCAAACGAAGGACACTAGAAAGAAAATTTTAAAGCCTCCTGTTAGGCCATCATCTACACGGCATAGCCCTGAATTTTCCAATGCGCAGCTCTTTGCAAAAGAGAGATATTGGCAAGGAAAAGCTGTCTTGTACCTTTGCATTTTTCTCCCAAACGAAGGACACTAGAAAGAAAATTTTAAAGCCTCCTGTTAGGCCATCATCGACACGGCATAGCCCTGAATTTTCCAATGCGCAGCTCTTTGCAAAAGAGAGATATTGGCAAGGAAAAACTGTCTTGTACCTTTGCATTTTTCTCCCAAACGAAGGACACTAGAAAGAAAATTTTAAAGCCTCCTGTTAGGCCATCATCTACACGGCATAGCCCTGAATTTTCCAATGCGCAGCTCTTTGCAAAAGAGAGATATTGGCAAGGATAAGCTGTCTTGTACCTTTGCATTTTTCTCCCAAACGAAGGACACTAGAAAGAAAATTTTAAAGCCTCCTGTTAGGCCATCATCTACACGGCATAGCCCTGAATTTTCCAATGCACAGCTCTTTGCAAAAGAGAGATATTGGCAAGGAAAAGCTGTCTTGTACCTTTGCATTTTTCTCCCAAACGAAGGACACTAGAACATTTTTTTTAAAGCCTCCTGTTAGGCCATCATCTACACGGCATAGCCCTGAATTTTCCAATGCGCAGCTCTTTGCAAAAGAGAGATATTGGCAAGGAAAAGCTGTCTTGTACCTTTGCATTTTTCTCCCAAACGAAGGACACTAGAAAGAAAATTTTAAAGCCTCCTGTTAGGCCATCATCTACACGGCATAGCCCTGAATTTTCCAATGCGCAGCTCTTTGCAAAAGAGAGATATTGGAAAGGAAAAGCTGTCTTGTACCTTTGCATTTTTCTCCCAAACGAAGGACACTAGAAAGAAAAATTTAAAGCCTCCTGTTAGGCCATCATCTACACGGCATAGCCCTGAATTTTCCAATGCGCAGCTCTTTGCAAAAGAGAGATATTGGCAAGGAAAAGCTGTCTTGTACCTTTGCATTTTTCTCCCAAACGAAGGACACTAGAAAGAAAATTTTAAAGCCTCCTGTTAGGCCATCATCTACGCGGCATAGCCCTGAATTTTCCAATGCGCAGCTCTTTGCAAAAGAGAGATATTGGCAAGGAAAAGCTGTCTTGTACCTTTGCATTTTTCTCCCAAACGAAGGACACTAGAAAGAAAATTTTAAAGCCTCCTGTTAGGCCATCATCTACACGGCATAGCCCTGAATTTTCCAATGCGCAGCTCTTTGCAAAAGAGAGATATTAGCAAGGAAAAGCTGTCTTGTACCTTTGCATTTTTCTCCCAAACGAAGGACACTAGAAATAAAATTGTAAAGCCTCCTGTTAGGCTATCATCTACACGGCATAGCCCTGAATTTTCCAATGCGCAGCTCTTTGCAAAAGAGAGATATTGGCAAGGAAAAGCTGTCTTGTACCTTTGCGTTTTTCTCCCAAACGAAGGACACTAGAAAGAAAATTGTAAAGCCTCCTGTTAGGCCATCATCTACACGGCATAGCCCTGAATTTTCCAATGCGCAGCTCTTTGCAAAAGAGAGATATTGGCAAGGAAAAGCTGTCTTGTACCTTTGCATTTTTCTCCCAAACGAAGGACACTAGAAAGAAAATTTTAAAGCCTCCTGTTAGGCCATCATCTACACGGCATAGCCCTGAATTTTCCAATGCGCAGCTCTTTGCAAAAGAGAGATATTGGCAAGGAAAAGCTGTCTTGTACCTTTGCATTTTTCTCCCAAACGAAGGACACTAGAATTTTTTTTTTAAAGCCTCCTGTTAGGCCATCATCTACACGGCATAGCCCTGAATTTTCCAATGCGCAGCTCTTTGCAAAAGAGAGATATTGGCAAGGATAAGCTGTCTTGTACCTTTGCATTTTTCTCCCAAACGAAGGACACTAGAAAGAAAATTTTAAAGCCTCCTGTTAGGCCATCATCTACACGGCATAGCCCTGAATTTTCCAATGCGCAGCTCTTTGCAAAAGAGAGATATTGGCAAGGAAAAGCTGTCTTGTACCTTTGCATTTTTCTCCCAAACGAAGGACACTAGAAAGAAAATTTTAAAGCCTCCTGTTAGGCCATCATCTACACGGCATAGCCCATAATTTTCCAATGCGCAGCTCTTTGCAAAAGAGAGATATTGGCAAGGAAAAGCTGTCTTGTACCTTTGCATTTTTCTCCCAAACGAAGGACACTAGAATTTTTTTTTTAAAGCCTCCTGTTAGGCCATCATCTACACGGCATAGCCCTGAATTTTCCAATGCGCAGCTCTTTGCAAAAGAGAGATATTGGCAAGGATAAGCTGTCTTGTACCTTTGCATTTTTCTCCCAAACGAAGGACACTAGAAAGAAAATTTTAAAGCCTCCTGTTAGGCCATCATCTACACGGCATTGCCCTGAATTTTCCAATGCGCAGCTCTTTGCAAAAGAGAGATATTGGCAAGGAAAAGCTGTCTTGTACCTTTGCATTTTTCTCCCAAACGAAGGACACTAGAAAGAAAATTTTAAAGCCTCCTGTTAGGCCATCATCTACACGGCATAGCCCATAATTTTCCAATGCGCAGCTCTTTGCAAAAGAGAGATATTGGCAAGGAAAAGCTGTCTTGTACCTTTGCATTTTTCTCCCAAACGAAGGACACTAGAAAGAAAATTTTAAAGCCTCCTGTTAGGCCATCATCTACACGGCATAGCCCTGAATTGTCCAATGCGCAGCTCTTTGCAAAAGAGAGATATTGGCAAGGATAAGCTGTCTTGTACCTTTGCATTTTTCTCCCAAACGAAGGACACTAGAAAGAAAATTTTAAAGCCTCCTGTTAGGCCATCATCTACACGGCATAGCCCTGAATTTTCCAATGCGCAGCTCTTTGCAAAAGAGAGATATTGGCAAGGAAAAGCTGTCTTGTACCTTTGCATTTTTCTCCCAAACGAAGGACACTAGAAATAAAATTGTAAAGCCTCCTGTTAGGCCATCATGTACACGGCATCCTGAATTTTCCAATGCGCAGCTCTTTGCAAAAGAGAGATATTGGCAAGGAAAAGCTGTCTTGTACCTTTGCGTTTTTTCTCCCAAACGAAGGACCACTAGAAAGAAAATTTTAAAGCCTCCTGTTAGGCCATCATCTACACGGCATAGCCCTGAATTTTCCAATGCGCAGCTCTTTGCAAAAGAGAGATATTGGCAAGGAAAAGCTGTCTTGTACCTTTGCATTTTTCTCCCAAACGAAGGGACACTAGAAAGAAAATTTTAAGCCTCCTGTTAGGCCATCATCTACACGGCATAGCCCTGAATTTTCCAATGCGCAGCTCTTTGCAAAAGAGAGATATTGGCAAGGAAAAGCTGTCTTGTACCTTTGCATTTTTCTCCCAAACGAAGGACACTAGAATTTTTTTTTTAAAGCCTCCTGTTAGGCCATCATCTACACGGCATAGCCCTGAATTTTCCAATGCGCAGCTCTTTGCAAAAGAGAGATATTGGCAAGGATAAGCTGTCTTGTACCTTTGCATTTTTCTCCCAAACGAAGGACACTAGAAAGAAAATTTTAAAGCCTCCTGTTAGGCCATCATCTACACGGCATAGCCCTGAATTTTCCAATGCGCAGCTCTTTGCAAAAGAGAGATATTGGCAAGGAAAAGCTGTCTTGTACCTTTGCATTTTTCTCCCAAACGAAGGACACTAGAAAGAAAATTTTAAAGCCTCCTGTTAGGCCATCATCTACACGGCATAGCCCATAATTTTCCAATGCGCAGCTCTTTGCAAAAGAGAGATATTGGCAAGGAAAAGCTGTCTTGTACCTTTGCATTTTTCTCCCAAACGAAGGACACTAGAAAGAAAATTTTAAAGCCTCCTGTTAGGCCATCATCTACACGGCATAGCCCTGAATTTTCCAATGCGCAGCTCTTTGCAAAAGAGAGATATTGGCAAGGAAAAGCTGTCTTGTACCTTTGCATTTTTCTCCCAAACGAAGGACACTAGAAATTTTTTTTTAAAGCCTCCTGTTAGGCCATCATCTACACGGCATAGCCCTGAATTTTCCAATGCGCAGCTCTTTGCAAAAGAGAGATATTGGCAAGGATAAGCTGTCTTGTACCTTTGCATTTTTCTCCCAAACGAAGGACACTAGAAAGAAAATTTTAAAGCCTCCTGTTAGGCCATCATCTACACGGCATAGCCCTGAATTTTCCAATGCGCAGCTCTTTGCAAAAGAGAGATATTGGCAAGGAAAAGCTGTCTTGTACCTTTGCATTTTTCTCCCAAACGAAGGACACTAGAAAGAAAATTTTAAAGCCTCCTGTTAGGCCATCATCTACACGGCATAGCCCTGAATTTTCCAATGCGCAGCTCTTTGCAAAAGAGAGATATTAGCAAGGAAAAGCTGTCTTGTACCTTTGCATTTTTCTCCCAAACGAAGGACACTAGAAATAAAATTGTAAAGCCTCCTGTTAGGCTATCATCTACACGGCATAGCCCTGAATTTTCCAATGCGCAGCTCTTTGCAAAAGAGAGATATTGGCAAGGAAAAGCTGTCTTGTACCTTTGCGTTTTTCTCCCAAACGAAGGACACTAGAAAGAAAATTGTAAAGCCTCCTGTTAGGCCATCATCTACACGGCATAGCCCTGAATTTTCCAATGCGCAGCTCTTTGCAAAAGAGAGATATTGGCAAGGAAAAGCTGTCTTGTACCTTTGCATTTTTCTCCCAAACGAAGGACACTAGAAAGAAAATTTTAAAGCCTCCTGTTAGGCCATCATCTACACGGCATAGCCCTGAATTTTCCAATGCGCAGCTCTTTGCAAAAGAGAGATATTGGCAAGGAAAAGCTGTCTTGTACCTTTGCATTTTTCTCCCAAACGAAGGACACTAGAAAGAAAATTTTAAAGCCTCCTGTTAGGCCATCATCTACACGGCATAGCCCATAATTTTCCAATGCGCAGCTCTTTGCAAAAGAGAGATATTGGCAAGGAAAAGCTGTCTTGTACCTTTGCATTTTTCTCCCAAACGAAGGACACTAGAAAGAAAATTTTAAAGCCTCCTGTTAGGCCATCATCTACACGGCATAGCCCTGAATTTTCCAATGCGCAGCTCTTTGCAAAAGAGAGATATTGGCAAGGAAAAGCTGTCTTGTACCTTTGCATTTTTCTCCCAAACGAAGGACACTAGAAAGAAAATTTTAAAGCCTCCTGTTAGGCCATCATCTACACGGCATAGCCCTGAATTTTCCAATGCGCAGCTCTTTGCAAAAGAGAGATATTGGCAAGGAAAAGCTGTCTTGTACCTTTGCATTTTTCTCCCAAACGAAGGACACTAGAAAGAAAATTTTAAAGCCTCCTGTTAGGCCATCATCTACACGGCATAGCCCTGAATTTTCCAATGCGCAGCTCTTTGCAAAAGAGAGATATTGGCAAGGAAAAGCTGTCTTGTACCTTTGCATTTTTCTCCCAAACGAAGGACACTAGAAAGAAAATTTTAAAGCCTCCTGTTAGGCCATCATCTACACGGCATAGCCCATAATTTTCCAATGCGCAGCTCTTTGCAAAAGAGAGATATTGGCAAGGAAAAGCTGTCTTGTACCTTTGCATTTTTCTCCCAAACGAAGGACACTAGAAAGAAAATTTTAAAGCCTCCTGTTAGGCCATCATCTACACGGCATAGCCCTGAATTTTCCAATGCGCAGCTCTTTGCAAAAGAGAGATATTGGCAAGGAAAAGCTGTCTTGTACCTTTGCATTTTTCTCCCAAACGAAGGACACTAGAAAAATTTTTTTAAAGCCTCCTGTTAGGCCATCATCGACACGGCATAGCCCTGAATTTTCCAATGCGCAGCTCTTTGCAAAAGAGAGATATTGGCAAGGATAAGCTGTCTTGTACCTTTGCATTTTTCTCCCAAACGAAGGACACTAGAAAGAAAATTTTAAAGCCTCCTGTTAGGCCATCATCTACACGGCATAGCCCTGAATTTTCCAATGCGCAGCTCTTTGCAAAAGAGAGATATTGGCAAGGAAAAGCTGTCTTGTACCTTTGCATTTTTCTCCCAAACGAAGGACACTAGAAAGAAAATTTTAAAGCCTCCTGTTAGGCCATCATCTACACGGCATAGCCCTGAATTTTCCAATGCGCAGCTCTTTGCAAAAGAGAGATATTGGCAAGGAAAAACTGTCTTGTACCTTTGCATTTTTCTCCCAAACGAAGGACACTAGAATTTTTTTTTTAAAGCCTCCTGTTAGGCCATCATCTACACGGCATAGCCCTGAATTTTCCAATGCGCAGCTCTTTGCAAAAGAGAGATATTGGCAAGGATAAGCTGTCTTGTACCTTTGCATTTTTCTCCCAAACGAAGGACACTAGAAAGAAAATTTTAAAGCCTCCTGTTAGGCCATCATCTACACGGCATAGCCCTGAATTTTCCAATGCGCAGCTCTTTGCAAAAGAGAGATATTGGCAAGGAAAAGCTGTCTTGTACCTTTGCATTTTTCTCCCAAACGAAGGACACTAGAAAGAAAATTTTAAAGCCTCCTGTTAGGCCATCATCTACACGGCATAGCCCATAATTTTCCAATGCGCAGCTCTTTGCAAAAGAGAGATATTGGCAAGGAAAAGCTGTCTTGTACCTTTGCATTTTTCTCCCAAACGAAGGACACTAGAAAGAAAATTTTAAAGCCTCCTGTTAGGCCATCATCTACACGGCATAGCCCTGAATTTTCCAATGCGCAGCTCTTTGCAAAAGAGAGATATTGGCAAGGAAAAGCTGTCTTGTACCTTTGCATTTTTCTCCCAAACGAAGGACACTAGAAATTTTTTTTTAAAGCCTCCTGTTAGGCCATCATCTACACGGCATAGCCCTGAATTTTCCAATGCGCAGCTCTTTGCAAAAGAGAGATATTGGCAAGGATAAGCTGTCTTGTACCTTTGCATTTTTCTCCCAAACGAAGGACACTAGAAAGAAAATTTTAAAGCCTCCTGTTAGGCCATCATCTACACGGCATAGCCCTGAATTTTCCAATGCGCAGCTCTTTGCAAAAGAGAGATATTGGCAAGGAAAAGCTGTCTTGTACCTTTGCATTTTTCTCCCAAACGAAGGACACTAGAAAGAAAATTTTAAAGCCTCCTGTTAGGCCATCATCTACACGGCATAGCCCTGAATTTTCCAATGCGCAGCTCTTTGCAAAAGAGAGATATTGGCAAGGAAAAGCTGTCTTGTACCTTTGCATTTTTCTCCCAAACGAAGGACACTAGAAATAAAATTGTAAAGCCTCCTGTTAGGCCATCATCTACACGGCATAGCCCTGAATTTTCCAATGCGCAGCTCTTTGCAAAAGAGAGATATTGGCAAGGAAAAGCTGTCTTGTACCTTTGCGTTTTTCTCCCAAACGAAGGACACTAGAAAGAAAATTGTAAAGCCTCCTGTTAGGCCATCATCTACACGGCATAGCCCTGAATTTTCCAATGCGCAGCTCTTTGCAAAAGAGAGATATTGGCAAGGAAAAGCTGTCTTGTACCTTTGCATTTTTCTCCCAAACGAAGGACACTAGAAAGAAAATTTTAAAGCCTCCTGTTAGGCCATCATCTACACGGCATAGCCCTGAATTTTCCAATGCGCAGCTCTTTGCAAAAGAGAGATATTGGCAAGGAAAAGCTGTCTTGTACCTTTGCATTTTTCTCCCAAACGAAGGACACTAGAAAGAAAATTTTAAAGCCTCCTGTTAGGCCATCATCTACACGGCATAGCCCATAATTTTCCAATGCGCAGCTCTTTGCAAAAGAGAGATATTGGCAAGGAAAAGCTGTCTTGTACCTTTGCATTTTTCTCCCAAACGAAGGACACTAGAAAGAAAATTTTAAAGCCTCCTGTTAGGCCATCATCTACACGGCATAGCCCTGAATTTTCCAATGCGCAGCTCTTTGCAAAAGAGAGATATTGGCAAGGAAAAGCTGTCTTGTACCTTTGCATTTTTCTCCCAAACGAAGGACACTAGAAAAATTTTTTTTCAAGCCTCCTGTTAGGCCATCATCTACACGGCATAGCCCTGAATTTTCCAATGCGCAGCTCTTTGCAAAAGAGAGATATTGGCAAGGATAAGCTGTCTTGTACCTTTGCATTTTTCTCCCAAACGAAGGACACTAGAAAGAAAATTTTAAAGCCTCCTGTTAGGCCATCATCTACACGGCATAGCCCTGAATTTTCCAATGCGCAGCTCTTTGCAAAAGAGAGATATTGGCAAGGAAAAGCTGTCTTGTACCTTTGCATTTTTCTCCCAAAACGAAGGACACTAGAAAGAAAATTTTAAAGCCTCCTGTTAGGCCATCATCTACACGGCATAGCCCTGAATTTTCCAATGCGCAGCTCTTTGCAAAAGAGAGATATTGGCAAGGAAAAACTGTCTTGTACCTTTGCATTTTTCTCCCAAACGAAGGACACTAGAAAGAAAATTTTAAAGCCTCCTTGTTAGGC
Organism: Pseudophryne corroboree; assembly: GCF_028390025.1. Classification (NCBI taxonomy): domain Eukaryota; kingdom Metazoa; phylum Chordata; class Amphibia; order Anura; family Myobatrachidae; genus Pseudophryne; species Pseudophryne corroboree. Next base: position 1,514,986 of record NW_026967608.1, read on the forward strand.
CATCATCTACACGGCATAGCCCTGAATTTTCCAATGCGCAGCTCTTTGCAAAAGAGAGATATTGGCAAGGATAAGCTGTCTTGTACCTTTGCATTTTTCTCCCAAACGAAGGACACTAGAAAGAAAATTTTAAAGCCTCCTGTTAGGCCATCATCTACACGGCATAGCCCTGAATTTTCCAATGCACAGCTCTTTGCAAAAGAGAGATATTGGCAAGGAAAAGCTGTCTTGTACCTTTGCATTTTTCTCCCAAACGAAGGACACTAGAACATTTTTTTTAAAGCCTCCTGTTAGGCCATCATCTACACGGCATAGCCCTGAATTTTCCAATGCGCAGCTCTTTGCAAAAGAGAGATATTGGCAAGGAAAAGCTGTCTTGTACCTTTGCATTTTTCTCCCAAACGAAGGACACTAGAAATAAAATTGTAAAGCCTCCTGTTAGGCCATCATCTACACGGCATAGCCCTGAATTTTCCAATGCGCAGCTCTTTGCAAAAGAGAGATACTGGCAAGGAAAAGCTGTCTTGTACCTTTGCATTTTTCTCCCAAACGAAGGACACTAGAAAGAAAATTTTAAAGCCTCCTGTTAGGCCATCATCTACACGGCATAGCCCATAATTTTCCAATGCGCAGCTCTTTGCAAAAGAGAGATATTGGCAAGGAAAAGCTGTCTTGTACCTTTGCATTTTTCTCCCAAACGAAGGACACTAGAAAGAAAATTTTAAAGCCTCCTGTTAGGCCATCATCTACACGGCATAGCCCTGAATTTTCCAATGCGCAGCTCTTTGCAAAAGAGAGATATTGGCAAGGAAAAGCTGTCTTGTACCTTTGCATTTTTCTCCCAAACGAAGGACACTAGAAAGAAAATTTTAAAGCCTCCTGTTAGGCCATCATCTACACGGCATAGCCCATAATTTTCCAATGCGCAGCTCTTTGCAAAAGAGAGATATTGGCAAGGAAAAGCTGTCTTGTACCTTTGCATTTTTCTCCCAAACGAAGGACACTAGAAAGAAAATTTTAAAGCCTCCTGTTAGGCCATCATCTACACGGCATAGCCCTGAATTTTCCAATGCGCAGCTCTTTGCAAAAGAGAGATATTGGCAAGGAAAAGCTGTCTTGTACCTTTGCATTTTTCTCCCAAACGAAGGACACTAGAAAAAATTTTTTCAAGCCTCCTGTTAGGCCATCATCTACACGGCATAGCCCTGAATTTTCCAATGCGCAGCTCTTTGCAAAAGAGAGATATTGGCAAGGATAAGCTGTCTTGTACCTTTGCATTTTTCTCCCAAACGAAGGACACTAGAAAGAAAATTTTAAAGCCTCCTGTTAGGCCATCATCTACACGGCATAGCCCTGAATTTTCCAATGCGCAGCTCTTTGCAAAAGAGAGATATTGGCAAGGAAAAGCTGTCTTGTACCTTTGCATTTTTCTCCCAAACGAAGGACACTAGAAAGAAAATTTTAAAGCCTCCTGTTAGGCCATCATCTACACGGCATAGCCCTGAATTTTCCAATGCGCAGCTCTTTGCAAAAGAGAGATATTGGCAAGGAAAAACTGTCTTGTACCTTTGCATTTTTCTCCCAAACGAAGGACACTAGAAAGAAAATTTTAAAGCCTCCTTGTTAGGCCATCATCTACACGGCATAGCCCTGAATTTTCCAATGCGCAGCTCTTTGCAAAAGAGAGATATTGGCAAGGATAAGCTGTCTTGTACCTTTGCATTTTTCTCCCAAACGAAGGACACTAGAAAGAAAATTTTAAAGCCTCCTGTTAGGCCATCATCTACACGGCATAGCCCTGAATTTTCCAATGCACAGCTCTTTGCAAAAGAGAGATATTGGCAAGGAAAAGCTGTCTTGTACCTTTGCATTTTTCTCCCAAACGAAGGACACTAGAACATTTTTTTTAAAGCCTCCTGTTAGGCCATCATCTACACGGCATAGCCCTGAATTTTCCAATGCGCAGCTCTTTGCAAAAGAGAGATATTGGCAAGGAAAAGCTGTCTTGTACCTTTGCATTTTTCTCCCAAACGAAGGACACTAGAAATAAAATTGTAAAGCCTCCTGTTAGGCCATCATCTACACGGCATAGCCCTGAATTTTCCAATGCGCAGCTCTTTGCAAAAGAGAGATACTGGCAAGGAAAAGCTGTCTTGTACCTTTGCATTTTTCTCCCAAACGAAGGACACTAGAAAGAAAATTTTAAAGCCTCCTGTTAGGCCATCATCTACACGGCATAGCCCATAATTTTCCAATGCGCAGCTCTTTGCAAAAGAGAGATATTGGCAAGGAAAAGCTGTCTTGTACCTTTGCATTTTTCTCCCAAACGAAGGACACTAGAAAGAAAATTTTAAAGCCTCCTGTTAGGCCATCATCTACACGGCATAGCCCTGAATTTTCCAATGCGCAGCTCTTTGCAAAAGAGAGATATTGGCAAGGAAAAGCTGTCTTGTACCTTTGCATTTTTCTCCCAAACGAAGGACACTAGAAAATTTTTTTTAAAGCCTCCTGTTAGGCCATCATCTACACGGCATAGCCCTGAATTTTCCAATGCACAGCTCTTTGCAAAAGAGAGATATTGGCAAGGAAAAGCTGTCTTGTACCTTTGCATTTTTCTCCCAAACGAAGGACACTAGAACATTTTTTTTAAAGCCTCCTGTTAGGCCATCATCTACACGGCATAGCCCTGAATTTTCCAATGCGCAGCTCTTTGCAAAAGAGAGATATTGGCAAGGAAAAGCTGTCTTGTACCTTTGCATTTTTCTCCCAAACGAAGGACACTAGAAATAAAATTGTAAAGCCTCCTGTTAGGCCATCATCTACACGGCATAGCCCTGAATTTTCCAATGCGCAGCTCTTTGCAAAAGAGAGATACTGGCAAGGAAAAGCTGTCTTGTACCTTTGCATTTTTCTCCCAAACGAAGGACACTAGAAAGAAAATTTTAAAGCCTCCTGTTAGGCCATCATCTACACGGCATAGCCCATAATTTTCCAATGCGCAGCTCTTTGCAAAAGAGAGATATTGGCAAGGAAAAGCTGTCTTGTACCTTTGCATTTTTCTCCCAAACGAAGGACACTAGAAAGAAAATTTTAAAGCCTCCTGTTAGGCCATCATCTACACGGCATAGCCCTGAATTTTCCAATGCGCAGCTCTTTGCAAAAGAGAGATATTGGCAAGGAAAAGCTGTCTTGTACCTTTGCATTTTTCTCCCAAACGAAGGACACTAGAAAAAATTTTTTAAAGCCTCCTGTTAGGCCATCATCTACACGGCATAGCCCTGAATTTTCCAATGCGCAGCTCTTTGCAAAAGAGAGATATTGGCAAGGATAAGCTGTCTTGTACCTTTGCATTTTTCTCCCAAACGAAGGACACTAGAAAGAAAATTTTAAAGCCTCCTGTTAGGCCATCATCTACACGGCATAGCCCTGAATTTTCCAATGCACAGCTCTTTGCAAAAGAGAGATATTGGCAAGGAAAAGCTGTCTTGTACCTTTGCATTTTTCTCCCAAACGAAGGACACTAGAACATTTTTTTAAAAGCCTCCTGTTAGGCCATCATCTACACGGCATAGCCCTGAATTTTCCAATGCGCAGCTCTTTGCAAAAGAGAGATATTGGCAAGGAAAAGCTGTCTTGTACCTTTGCATTTTTCTCCCAAACGAAGGACACTAGAAAGAAAATTTTAAAGCCTCCTGTTAGGCCATCATCTACACGGCATAGCCCTGAATTTTCCAATGCGCAGCTCTTTGCAAAAGAGAGATATTGGCAAGGAAAAGCTGTCTTGTACCTTTGCATTTTTCTCCCAAACGAAGGACACTAGAAAGAAAATTTTAAAGCCTCCTGTTAGGCCATCATCTACACGGCATAGCCCATAATTTTCCAATGCGCAGCTCTTTGCAAAAGAGAGATATTGGCAAGGAAAAGCTGTCTTGTACCTTTGCATTTTTCTCCCAAACGAAGGACACTAGAAAGAAAATTTTAAAGCCTCCTGTTAGGCCATCATCTACACGGCATAGCCCTGAATTTTCCAATGCGCAGCTCTTTGCAAAAGAGAGATATTGGCAAGGAAAAGCTGTCTTGTACCTTTGCATTTTTCTCCCAAACGAAGGACACTAGAAAAAATTTTTTAAAGCCTCCTGTTAGGCCATCATCTACACGGCATAGCCCTGAATTTTCCAATGCGCAGCTCTTTGCAAAAGAGAGATATTGGCAAGGATAAGCTGTCTTGTACCTTTGCATTTTTCTCCCAAACGAAGGACACTAGAAAGAAAATTTTAAAGCCTCCTGTTAGGCCATCATCTACACGGCATAGCCCTGAATTTTCCAATGCGCAGCTCTTTGCAAAAGAGAGATATTGGCAAGGAAAAGCTGTCTTGTACCTTTGCATTTTTCTCCCAAACGAAGGACACTAGAAAGAAAATTTTAAAGCCTCCTGTTAGGCCATCATCGACACGGCATAGCCCTGAATTTTCCAATGCGCAGCTCTTTGCAAAAGAGAGATATTGGCAAGGAAAAACTGTCTTGTACCTTTGCATTTTTCTCCCAAACGAAGGACACTAGAAAGAAAATTTTAAAGCCTCCTGTTAGGCCATCATCTACACGGCATAGCCCTGAATTTTCCAATGCGCAGCTCTTTGCAAAAGAGAGATATTGGCAAGGATAAGCTGTCTTGTACCTTTGCATTTTTCTCCCAAACGAAGGACACTAGAAAGAAAATTTTAAAGCCTCCTGTTAGGCCATCATCTACACGGCATAGCCCTGAATTTTCCAATGCACAGCTCTTTGCAAAAGAGAGATATTGGCAAGGAAAAGCTGTCTTGTACCTTTGCATTTTTCTCCCAAACGAAGGACACTAGAACATTTTTTTTAAAGCCTCCTGTTAGGCCATCATCTACACGGCATAGCCCTGAATTTTCCAATGCGCAGCTCTTTGCAAAAGAGAGATATTGGCAAGGAAAAGCTGTCTTGTACCTTTGCATTTTTCTCCCAAACGAAGGACACTAGAAAGAAAATTTTAAAGCCTCCTGTTAGGCCATCATCTACACGGCATAGCCCTGAATTTTCCAATGCGCAGCTCTTTGCAAAAGAGAGATATTGGAAAGGAAAAGCTGTCTTGTACCTTTGCATTTTTCTCCCAAACGAAGGACACTAGAAAGAAAAATTTAAAGCCTCCTGTTAGGCCATCATCTACACGGCATAGCCCTGAATTTTCCAATGCGCAGCTCTTTGCAAAAGAGAGATATTGGCAAGGAAAAGCTGTCTTGTACCTTTGCATTTTTCTCCCAAACGAAGGACACTAGAAAGAAAATTTTAAAGCCTCCTGTTAGGCCATCATCTACACGGCATAGCCCTGAATTTTCCAATGCGCAGCTCTTTGCAAAAGAGAGATATTGGCAAGGAAAAGCTGTCTTGTACCTTTGCGTTTTTCTCCCAAACGAAGGACACTAGAAAGAAAATTTTAAAGCCTCCTGTTAGGCCATCATCTACACGGCATAGCCCTGAATTTTCCAATGCGCAGCTCTTTGCAAAAGAGAGATATTGGCAAGGAAAAGCTGTCTTGTACCTTTGCATTTTTCTCCCAAACGAAGGACACTAGAAAGAAAATTTTAAAGCCTCCTGTTAGGCCATCATCTACACGGCATAGCCCTGAATTTTCCAATGCGCAGCTCTTTGCAAAAGAGAGATATTGGCAAGGAAAAGCTGTCTTGTACCTTTGCATTTTTCTCCCAAACGAAGGACACTAGAAATTTTTTTTTAAAGCCTCCTGTTAGGCCATCATCTACACGGCATAGCCCTGAATTTTCCAATGCGCAGCTCTTTGCAAAAGAGAGATATTGGCAAGGATAAGCTGTCTTGTACCTTTGCATTTTTCTCCCAAACGAAGGACACTAGAAAGAAAATTTTAAAGCCTCCTGTTAGGCCATCATCTACACGGCATAGCCCTGAATTTTCCAATGCGCAGCTCTTTGCAAAAGAGAGATATTGGCAAGGAAAAGCTGTCTTGTACCTTTGCATTTTTCTCCCAAACGAAGGACACTAGAAAGAAAATTTTAAAGCCTCCTGTTAGGCCATCATCTACACGGCATAGCCCTGAATTTTCCAATGCGCAGCTCTTTGCAAAAGAGAGATATTAGCAAGGAAAAGCTGTCTTGTACCTTTGCATTTTTCTCCCAAACGAAGGACACTAGAAATAAAATTGTAAAGCCTCCTGTTAGGCTATCATCTACACGGCATAGCCCTGAATTTTCCAATGCGCAGCTCTTTGCAAAAGAGAGATATTGGCAAGGAAAAGCTGTCTTGTACCTTTGCGTTTTTCTCCCAAACGAAGGACACTAGAAAGAAAATTGTAAAGCCTCCTGTTAGGCCATCATCTACACGGCATAGCCCTGAATTTTCCAATGCGCAGCTCTTTGCAAAAGAGAGATATTGGCAAGGAAAAGCTGTCTTGTACCTTTGCATTTTTCTCCCAAACGAAGGACACTAGAAAGAAAATTTTAAAGCCTCCTGTTAGGCCATCATCTACACGGCATAGCCCTGAATTTTCCAATGCGCAGCTCTTTGCAAAAGAGAGATATTGGCAAGGAAAAGCTGTCTTGTACCTTTGCATTTTTCTCCCAAACGAAGGACACTAGAAAGAAAATTTTAAAGCCTCCTGTTAGGCCATCATCTACACGGCATAGCCCTGAATTTTCCAATGCGCAGCTCTTTGCAAAAGAGAGATATTGGCAAGGAAAAGCTGTCTTGTACCTTTGCATTTTTCTCCCAAACGAAGGACACTAGAAAGAAAATTTTAAAGCCTCCTGTTAGGCCATCATCTACACGGCATAGCCCTGAATTTTCCAATGCGCAGCTCTTTGCAAAAGAGAGATATTGGCAAGGAAAAGCTGTCTTGTACCTTTGCATTTTTCTCCCAAACGAAGGACACTAGAAAGAAAATTTTAAAGCCTCCTGTTAGGCCATCATCTACACGGCATAGCCCATAATTTTCCAATGCGCAGCTCTTTGCAAAAGAGAGATATTGGCAAGGAAAAGCTGTCTTGTACCTTTGCATTTTTCTCCCAAACGAAGGACACTAGAAAGAAAATTTTAAAGCCTCCTGTTAGGCCATCATCTACACGGCATAGCCCTGAATTTTCCAATGCGCAGCTCTTTGCAAAAGAGAGATATTGGCAAGGAAAAGCTGTCTTGTACCTTTGCATTTTTCTCCCAAACGAAGGACACTAGAAAAATTTTTTTAAAGCCTCCTGTTAGGCCATCATCTACACGGCATAGCCCTGAATTTTCCAATGCGCAGCTCTTTGCAAAAGAGAGATATTGGCAAGGATAAGCTGTCTTGTACCTTTGCATTTTTCTCCCAAACGAAGGACACTAGAAAGAAAATTTTAAAGCCTCCTGTTAGGCCATCATCTACACGGCATAGCCCTGAATTTTCCAATGCGCAGCTCTTTGCAAAAGAGAGATATTGGCAAGGAAAAGCTGTCTTGTACCTTTGCATTTTTCTCCCAAACGAAGGACACTAGAAAGAAAATTTTAAAGCCTCCTGTTAGGCCATCATCTACACGGCATAGCCCTGAATTTTCCAATGCGCAGCTCTTTGCAAAAGAGAGATATTGGCAAGGAAAAACTGTCTTGTACCTTTGCATTTTTCTCCCAAACGAAGGACACTAGAATTTTTTTTTTAAAGCCTCCTGTTAGGCCATCATCTACACGGCATAGCCCTGAATTTTCCAATGCGCAGCTCTTTGCAAAAGAGAGATATTGGCAAGGATAAGCTGTCTTGTACCTTTGCATTTTTCTCCCAAACGAAGGACACTAGAAAGAAAATTTTAAAGCCTCCTGTTAGGCCATCATCTACACGGCATAGCCCTGAATTTTCCAATGCGCAGCTCTTTGCAAAAGAGAGATATTGGCAAGGAAAAGCTGTCTTGTACCTTTGCATTTTTCTCCCAAACGAAGGACACTAGAAAGAAAATTTTAAAGCCTCCTGTTAGGCCATCATCTACACGGCATAGCCCATAATTTTCCAATGCGCAGCTCTTTGCAAAAGAGAGATATTGGCAAGGAAAAGCTGTCTTGTACCTTTGCATTTTTCTCCCAAACGAAGGACACTAGAAAGAAAATTTTAAAGCCTCCTGTTAGGCCATCATCTACACGGCATAGCCCTGAATTTTCCAATGCGCAGCTCTTTGCAAAAGAGAGATATTGGCAAGGAAAAGCTGTCTTGTACCTTTGCATTTTTCTCCCAAACGAAGGACACTAGAAATTTTTTTTTAAAGCCTCCTGTTAGGCCATCATCTACACGGCATCCCTGAATTTTCCAATGCGCAGCTCTTTGCAAAAGAGAGATATTGGCAAGGATAAGCTGTCTTGTACCTTTGCATTTTTCTCCCAAACGAAGGACACTAGAAAGAAAATTTTAAAGCCTCCTGTTAGGCCATCATCTACACGGCATAGCCCTGAATTTTCCAATGCGCAGCTCTTTGCAAAAGAGAGATATTGGCAAGGAAAAGCTGTCTTGTACCTTTGCATTTTTCTCCCAAACGAAGGACACTAGAAAGAAAATTGTAAAGCCTCCTGTTAGGCCATCATCTACACGGCATAGCCCTGAATTTTCCAATGCGCAGCTCTTTGCAAAAGAGAGATATTGGCAAGGAAAAGCTGTCTTGTACCTTTGCATTTTTCTCCCAAACGAAGGACACTAGAAAGAAAATTTTAAAGCCTCCTGTTAGGCCATCATCTACACGGCATAGCCCTGAATTTTCCAATGCGCAGCTCTTTGCAAAAGAGAGATATTGGCAAGGAAAAGCTGTCTTGTACCTTTGCATTTTTCTCCCAAACGAAGGACACTAGAAAGAAAATTTTAAAGCCTCCTGTTAGGCCATCATCTACACGGCATAGCCCATAATTTTCCAATGCGCAGCTCTTTGCAAAAGAGAGATATTGGCAAGGAAAAGCTGTCTTGTACCTTTGCATTTTTCTCCCAAACGAAGGACACTAGAAAGAAAATTTTAAAGCCTCCTGTTAGGCCATCATCTACACGGCATAGCCCTGAATTTTCCAATGCGCAGCTCTTTGCAAAAGAGAGATATTGGCAAGGAAAAGCTGTCTTGTACCTTTGCATTTTTCTCCCAAACGAAGGACACTAGAAAAAAATTTTTCAAGCCTCCTGTTAGGCCATCATCTACACGGCATAGCCCTGAATTTTCCAATGCGCAGCTCTTTGCAAAAGAGAGATATTGGCAAGGATAAGCTGTCTTGTACCTTTGCATTTTTCTCCCAAACGAAGGACACTAGAAAGAAAATTTTAAAGCCTCCTGTTAGGCCATCATCTACACGGCATAGCCCTGAATTTTCCAATGCGCAGCTCTTTGCAAAAGAGAGATATTGGCAAGGAAAAGCTGTCTTGTACCTTTGCATTTTTCTCCCAAACGAAGGACACTAGAAAGAAAATTTTAAAGCCTCCTGTTAGGCCATCATCTACACGGCATAGCCCTGAATTTTCCAATGCGCAGCTCTTTGCAAAAGAGAGATATTGGCAAGGAAAAACTGTCTTGTACCTTTGCATTTTTCTCCCAAACGAAGGACACTAGAAAGAAAATTTTAAAGCCTCCTTGTTAGGCCATCATCTACACGGCATAGCCCTGAATTTTCCAATGCGCAGCTCTTTGCAAAAGAGAGATATTGGCAAGGATAAGCTGTCTTGTACCTTTGCATTTTTCTCCCAAACGAAGGACACTAGAAAGAAAATTTTAAAGCCTCCTGTTAGGCCATCATCTACACGGCATAGCCCTGAATTTTCCAATGCACAGCTCTTTGCAAAAGAGAGATATTGGCAAGGAAAAGCTGTCTTGTACCTTTGCATTTTTCTCCCAAACGAAGGACACTAGAACATTTTTTTTAAAGCCTCCTGTTAGGCCATCATCTACACGGCATAGCCCTGAATTTTCCAATGCGCAGCTCTTTGCAAAAGAGAGATATTGGCAAGGAAAAGCTGTCTTGTACCTTTGCATTTTTCTCCCAAACGAAGGACACTAGAAATAAAATTGTAAAGCCTCCTGTTAGGCCATCATCTACACGGCATAGCCCTGAATTTTCCAATGCGCAGCTCTTTGCAAAAGAGAGATACTGGCAAGGAAAAGCTGTCTTGTACCTTTGCATTTTTCTCCCAAACGAAGGACACTAGAAAGAAAATTTTAAAGCCTCCTGTTAGGCCATCATCTACACGGCATAGCCCATAATTTTCCAATGCGCAGCTCTTTGCAAAAGAGAGATATTGGCAAGGAAAAGCTGTCTTGTACCTTTGCATTTTTCTCCCAAATGAAGGACACTAGAAAGAAAATTTTAAAGCCTCCTGTTAGGCCATCATCTACACGGCATAGCCCTGAATTTTCCAATGCGCAGCTCTTTGCAAAAGAGAGATATTGGCAAGGAAAAGCTGTCTTGTACCTTTGCATTTTTCTCCCAAACGAAGGACACTAGAAAAATTTTTTTAAAGCCTCCTGTTAGGCCATCATCTACACGGCATAGCCCTGAATTTTCCAATGCGCAGCTCTTTGCAAAAGAGAGATATTGGCAAGGATAAGCTGTCTTGTACCTTTGCATTTTTCTCCCAAACGAAGGACACTAGAAAGAAAATTTTAAAGCCTCCTGTTAGGCCATCATCTACACGGCATAGCCCTGAATTTTCCAATGCACAGCTCTTTGCAAAAGAGAGATATTGGCAAGGAAAAGCTGTCTTGTACCTTTGCATTTTTCTCCCAAACGAAGGACACTAGAACATTTTTTTTAAAGCCTCCTGTTAGGCCATCATCTACACGGCATAGCCCTGAATTTTCCAATGCGCAGCTCTTTGCAAAAGAGAGATATTGGCAAGGAAAAGCTGTCTTGTACCTTTGCATTTTTCTCCCAAACGAAGGACACTAGAAAAAATTTTTTAAAGCCTCCTGTTAGGCCATCATCTACACGGCATAGCCCTGAATTTTCCAATGCGCAGCTCTTTGCAAAAGAGAGATATTGGCAAGGATAAGCTGTCTTGTACCTTTGCATTTTTCTCCCAAACGAAGGACACTAGAAAGAAAATTTTAAAGCCTCCTGTTAGGCCATCATCTACACGGCATAGCCCTGAATTTTCCAATGCGCAGCTCTTTGCAAAAGAGAGATATTGGCAAGGAAAAGCTGTCTTGTACCTTTGCATTTTTCTCCCAAACGAAGGACACTAGAAAGAAAATTTTAAAGCCTCCTGTTAGGCCATCATCTACACGGCATAGCCCTGAATTTTCCAATGCGCAGCTCTTTGCAAAAGAGAGATATTGGCAAGGAAAAACTGTCTTGTACCTTTGCATTTTTCTCCCAAACGAAGGACACTAGAAAGAAAATTTTAAAGCCTCCTGTTAGGCCATCATCTACACGGCATAGCCCTGAATTTTCCAATGCGCAGCTCTTTGCAAAAGAGAGATATTGGCAAGGATAAGCTGTCTTGTACCTTTGCATTTTTCTCCCAAACGAAGGACACTAGAAAGAAAATTTTAAAGCCTCCTGTTAGGCCATCATCTACACGGCATAGCCCTGAATTTTCCAATGCGCAGCTCATTGCAAAAGAGAGATATTGGCAAGGATAAGCTGTCTTGTACCTTTGCATTTTTCTCCCAAACGAAGGACACTAGAAAGAAAATTTTAAAGCCTCCTGTTAGGCCATCATCTACACGGCATAGCCCTAAATTTTCCAATGCGCAGCTCTTTGCAAAAGAGAGATATTGGCAAGGAAAAGCTGTCTTGTACCTTTGCATTTTTCTCCCAAACGAAGGACACTAGAAAGAAAATTTTAAAGCCTCCTGTTAGGCCATCATCTACACGGCATAGCCCTGAATTTTCCAATGCGCAGCTCTTTGCAAAAGAGAGATATTGGCAAGGAAAAACTGTCTTGTACCTTTGCATTTTTCTCCCAAACGAAGGACACTAGAAAGAAAATTTTAAAGCCTCCTGTTAGGCCATTATCTACACGGCATAGCCCTGAATTTTCCAATGCGCAGCTCTTTGCAAAAGAGAGATATTGGCAAGGAAAAGCTGTCATGTACCTTTGCATTTTTCTCCCAAACGAAGGACACTAGAAAGAAAATTTTAAAGCCTCCTGTTAGGCTATCATCTACACGGCATAGCCCATAATTTTCCAATGCGCAGCTCTTTGCAAAAGAGAGATATTGGCAAGGAAAAGCTGTCTTGTACCTTTGCATTTTTCTCCCAAACGAAGGACACTAGAATGAAAATTTTAAAGCCTCCTGTTAGGCCATCATCTACACGGCATAGCCCTGAATTTTCCAATGCGCAGCTCTTTGCAAAAGAGAGATATTGGCAAGGATAAGCTGTCTTGTACCTTTGCATTTTTCTCCCAAACGAAGGACACTAGAAAGAAAATTTTAAAGCCTCCTGTTAGGCCATGATCTACACGGCATAGCCCTGAATTTTCCAATGCGCAGCTCTTTGCAAAAGAGAGATATTGGCAAGGAAAAGCTGTCTTGTACCATTGCATTTTTCTCCCAAACGAAGGACACTAGAAATAAAATTGTAAAGCCTCCTGTTAGGCCATCATCTACACGGCATAGCCCTGAATTTTCCAATGCGCAGCTCTTTGCAAAAGAGAGATATTGGCAAGGAAAAGCTGTCTTGTACCTTTGCGTTTTTCTCCCAAACGAAGGACACTAGAAAGAAAATTTTAAAGCCTCCTGTTAGGCCATCATCTACACGGCATAGCCCTGAATTTTCCAATGCGCAGCTCTTTGCAAAAGAGAGATATTGGCAAGGAAAAGCTGTCTTGTACCTTTGCATTTTTCTCCCAAACGAAGGACACTAGAAAGAAAATTTTAAAGCCTCCTGTTAGGCCATCATCTACACGGCATAGCCCTGAATTTTCCAATGCGCAGCTCTTTGCAAAAGAGAGATATTGGCAAGGAAAAGCTGTCTTGTACCTTTGCATTTTTCTCCCAAACGAAGGACACTAGAATTTTTTTTTTTAAGCCTCCTGTTAGGCCATCATCTACACGGCATAGCCCTGAATTTTCCAATGCGCAGCTCTTTGCAAAAGAGAGATATTGGCAAGGATAAGCTGTCTTGTACCTTTGCATTTTTCTCCCAAACGAAGGACACTAGAAAGAAAATTTTAAAGCCTCCTGTTAGGCCATCATCTACACGGCATAGCCCTGAATTTTCCAATGCGCAGCTCTTTGCAAAAGAGAGATATTGGCAAGGAAAAGCTGTCTTGTACCTTTGCATTTTTCTCCCAAACGAAGGACACTAGAAATAAAATTGTAAAGCCTCCTGTTAGGCCATCATCTACACGGCATAGCCCATAATTTTCCAATGCGCAGCTCTTTGCAAAAGAGAGATATTGGCAAGGAAAAGCTGTCTTGTACCTTTGCATTTTTCTCCCAAACGAAGGACACTAGAAAGAAAATTTTAAAGCCTCCTGTTAGGCCATCATCTACACGGCATAGCCCTGAATTTTCCAATGCGCAGCTCTTTGCAAAAGAGAGATATTGGCAAGGAAAAACTGTCTTGTACCTTTGCATTTTTCTCCCAAACGAAGGACACTAGAAAGAAAATTTTAAAGCCTCCTGTTAGGCCATCATCTACACGGCATAGCTCTGAATTTTCCAATGCGCAGCTCTTTGCAAAAGAGAGATATTGGCAAGGAAAAACTGTCTTGTACCTTTGCATTTTTCTCCCAAACGAAGGACACTAGAAAGAAAATTTTAAAGCCTCCTGTTAGGCCATCATCTACACGGCATAGCCCTGAATTTTCCAATGCGCAGCTCTTTGCAAAAGAGAGATATTGGCAAGGAAAAGCTGTCATGTACCTTTGCATTTTTCTCCCAAACGAAGGACACTAGAATTTTTTTTTTTAAGCCTCCTGTTAGGCCATCATCTACACGGCATAGCCCTGAATTTTCCAATGCGCAGCTCTTTGCAAAAGAGAGATATTGGCAAGGAAAAGCTGTCTTGTACCTTTGCATTTTTCTCCCAAACGAAGGACACTAGAAAGAAAATTTTAAAGCCTCCTGTTAGGCCATCATCTACACGGCATAGCCCTGAATTTTCCAATGCGCAGCTCATTGCAAAAGAGAGATATTGGCAAGGATAAGCTGTCTTGTACCTTTGCATTTTTCTCCCAAACGAAGGACACTAGAAAGAAAATTTTAAAGCCTCCTGTTAGGCCATCATCTACACGGCATAGCCCTAAATTTTCCAATGCGCAGCTCTTTGCAAAAGAGAGATATTGGCAAGGAAAAGCTGTCTTGTACCTTTGCATTTTTCTCCCAAACGAAGGACACTAGAAAGAAAATTTTAAAGCCTCCTGTTAGGCCATCATCTACACGGCATAGCCCTGAATTTTCCAATGCGCAGCTCTTTGCAAAAGAGAGATATTGGCAAGGAAAAACTGTCTTGTACCTTTGCATTTTTCTCCCAAACGAAGGACACTAGAAAGAAAATTTTAAAGCCTCCTGTTAGGCCATTATCTACACGGCATAGCCCTGAATTTTCCAATGCGCAGCTCTTTGCAAAAGAGAGATATTGGCAAGGAAAAGCTGTCATGTACCTTTGCATTTTTCTCCCAAACGAAGGACACTAGAAAGAAAATTTTAAAGCCTCCTGTTAGGCTATCATCTACACGGCATAGCCCATAATTTTCCAATGCGCAGCTCTTTGCAAAAGAGAGATATTGGCAAGGAAAAGCTGTCTTGTACCTTTGCATTTTTCTCCCAAACGAAGGACACTAGAATGAAAATTTTAAAGCCTCCTGTTAGGCCATCATCTACACGGCATAGCCCTGAATTTTCCAATGCGCAGCTCTTTGCAAAAGAGAGATATTGGCAAGGATAAGCTGTCTTGTACCTTTGCATTTTTCTCCCAAACGAAGGACACTAGAAAGAAAATTTTAAAGCCTCCTGTTAGGCCATGATCTACACGGCATAGCCCTGAATTTTCCAATGCGCAGCTCTTTGCAAAAGAGAGATATTGGCAAGGAAAAGCTGTCTTGTACCATTGCATTTTTCTCCCAAACGAAGGACACTAGAAATAAAATTGTAAAGCCTCCTGTTAGGCCATCATCTACACGGCATAGCCCTGAATTTTCCAATGCGCAGCTCTTTGCAAAAGAGAGATATTGGCAAGGAAAAGCTGTCTTGTACCTTTGCGTTTTTCTCCCAAACGAAGGACACTAGAAAGAAAATTTTAAAGCCTCCTGTTAGGCCATCATCTACACGGCATAGCCCTGAATTTTCCAATGCGCAGCTCTTTGCAAAAGAGAGATATTGGCAAGGAAAAGCTGTCTTGTACCTTTGCATTTTTCTCCCAAACGAAGGACACTAGAAAGAAAATTTTAAAGCCTCCTGTTAGGCCATCATCTACACGGCATAGCCCTGAATTTTCCAATGCGCAGCTCTTTGCAAAAGAGAGATATTGGCAAGGAAAAGCTGTCTTGTACCTTTGCATTTTTCTCCCAAACGAAGGACACTAGAATTTTTTTTTTTAAGCCTCCTGTTAGGCCATCATCTACACGGCATAGCCCTGAATTTTCCAATGCGCAGCTCTTTGCAAAAGAGAGATATTGGCAAGGATAAGCTGTCTTGTACCTTTGCATTTTTCTCCCAAACGAAGGACACTAGAAAGAAAATTTTAAAGCCTCCTGTTAGGCCATCATCTACACGGCATAGCCCTGAATTTTCCAATGCGCAGCTCTTTGCAAAAGAGAGATATTGGCAAGGAAAAGCTGTCTTGTACCTTTGCATTTTTCTCCCAAACGAAGGACACTAGAAATAAAATTGTAAAGCCTCCTGTTAGGCCATCATCTACACGGCATAGCCCATAATTTTCCAATGCGCAGCTCTTTGCAAAAGAGAGATATTGGCAAGGAAAAGCTGTCTTGTACCTTTGCATTTTTCTCCCAAACGAAGGACACTAGAAAGAAAATTTTAAAGCCTCCTGTTAGGCCATCATCTACACGGCATAGCCCTGAATTTTCCAATGCGCAGCTCTTTGCAAAAGAGAGATATTGGCAAGGAAAAACTGTCTTGTACCTTTGCATTTTTCTCCCAAACGAAGGACACTAGAAAGAAAATTTTAAAGCCTCCTGTTAGGCCATCATCTACACGGCATAGCTCTGAATTTTCCAATGCGCAGCTCTTTGCAAAAGAGAGATATTGGCAAGGAAAAACTGTCTTGTACCTTTGCATTTTTCTCCCAAACGAAGGACACTAGAAAGAAAATTTTAAAGCCTCCTGTTAGGCCATCATCTACACGGCATAGCCCTGAATTTTCCAATGCGCAGCTCTTTGCAAAAGAGAGATATTGGCAAGGAAAAGCTGTCATGTACCTTTGCATTTTTCTCCCAAACGAAGGACACTAGAATTTTTTTTTTTAAGCCTCCTGTTAGGCCATCATCTACACGGCATAGCCCTGAATTTTCCAATGCGCAGCTCTTTGCAAAAGAGAGATATTGGCAAGGAAAAGCTGTCTTGTACCTTTGCATTTTTCTCCCAAACGAAGGACACTAGAAAGAAAATTTTAAAGCCTCCTGTTAGGCCATCATCTACACGGCATAGCCCTGAATTTTCCAATGCGCAGCTCATTGCAAAAGAGAGATATTGGCAAGGATAAGCTGTCTTGTACCTTTGCATTTTTCTCCCAAACGAAGGACACTAGAAAGAAAATTTTAAAGCCTCCTGTTAGGCCATCATCTACACGGCATAGCCCTAAATTTTCCAATGCGCAGCTCTTTGCAAAAGAGAGATATTGGCAAGGAAAAGCTGTCTTGTACCTTTGCATTTTTCTCCCAAACGAAGGACACTAGAAAGAAAATTTTAAAGCCTCCTGTTAGGCCATCATCTACACGGCATAGCCCTGAATTTTCCAATGCGCAGCTCTTTGCAAAAGAGAGATATTGGCAAGGAAAAACTGTCTTGTACCTTTGCATTTTTCTCCCAAACGAAGGACACTAGAAAGAAAATTTTAAAGCCTCCTGTTAGGCCATTATCTACACGGCATAGCCCTGAATTTTCCAATGCGCAGCTCTTTGCAAAAGAGAGATATTGGCAAGGAAAAGCTGTCATGTACCTTTGCATTTTTCTCCCAAACGAAGGACACTAGAAAGAAAATTTTAAAGCCTCCTGTTAGGCTATCATCTACACGGCATAGCCCATAATTTTCCAATGCGCAGCTCTTTGCAAAAGAGAGATATTGGCAAGGAAAAGCTGTCTTGTACCTTTGCATTTTTCTCCCAAACGAAGGACACTAGAATGAAAATTTTAAAGCCTCCTGTTAGGCCATCATCTACACGGCATAGCCCTGAATTTTCCAATGCGCAGCTCTTTGCAAAAGAGAGATATTGGCAAGGATAAGCTGTCTTGTACCTTTGCATTTTTCTCCCAAACGAAGGACACTAGAAAGAAAATTTTAAAGCCTCCTGTTAGGCCATGATCTACACGGCATAGCCCTGAATTTTCCAATGCGCAGCTCTTTGCAAAAGAGAGATATTGGCAAGGAAAAGCTGTCTTGTACCATTGCATTTTTCTCCCAAACGAAGGACACTAGAAATAAAATTGTAAAGCCTCCTGTTAGGCCATCATCTACACGGCATAGCCCTGAATTTTCCAATGCGCAGCTCTTTGCAAAAGAGAGATATTGGCAAGGAAAAGCTGTCTTGTACCTTTGCATTTTTCTCCCAAACGAAGGACACTAGAAAGAAAATTTTAAAGCCTCCTATTAGGCCATCATCTACACGGCATAGCCCTGAATTTTCCAATGCGCAGCTCTTTGCAAAAGAGAGATATTGGCAAGGAAAAGCTGTCTTGTACCTTTGCATTTTTCTCCCAAACGAAGGACACTAGAAAGAGAATTTTAAAGCCTCCTGTTAGGCCATCATCTACACGGCATAGCCCTGAATTTTCCAATGCGCAGCTCTTTGCAAAAGAGAGATATTAGCAAGGAAAAACTGTCTTGTACCTTTGCATTTTTCTCCCAAACGAAGGACACTAGAAAGAAAATTTTAAAGCCTCCTGTTAGGCCATCATCTACACGGCATAGCCCTGAATTTTCCAATGCGCAGCTCTTTGCAAAAGAGAGATATTGGCAAGGATAAGCTGTCTTGTACCTTTGCATTTTTCTCCCAAAAGAA
Source organism: Pseudophryne corroboree (assembly GCF_028390025.1). Taxonomy (NCBI): domain Eukaryota; kingdom Metazoa; phylum Chordata; class Amphibia; order Anura; family Myobatrachidae; genus Pseudophryne; species Pseudophryne corroboree. The sequence goes on from NW_026967608.1 coordinate 1,533,152, forward strand.
GGACACTAGAAAGAAAATTTTAAAGCCTCCTGTTAGGCCATCATCTACACGGCATAGCCCTGAATTTTCCAATGCACAGCTCTTTGCAAAAGAGAGATATTGGCAAGGAAAAGCTGTCTTGTACCTTTGCATTTTTCTCCCAAACGAAGGACACTAGAACATTTTTTTTAAAGCCTCCTGTTAGGCCATCATCTACACGGCATAGCCCTGAATTTTCCAATGCGCAGCTCTTTGCAAAAGAGAGATATTGGCAAGGAAAAGCTGTCTTGTACCTTTGCATTTTTCTCCCAAACGAAGGACACTAGAAAGAAAATTTTAAAGCCTCCTGTTAGGCCATCATCTACACGGCATAGCCCTGAATTTTCCAATGCGCAGCTCTTTCAAAAGAGAGATATTGGCAAGGAAAAGCTGTCTTGTACCTTTGCATTTTTCTCCCAAACGAAGGACACTAGAAAGAAAATTTTAAAGCCTCCTGTTAGGCCATCATCTACACGGCATAGCCCTGAATTTTCCAATGCGCAGCTCTTTGCAAAAGAGAGATATTGGCAAGGAAAAGCTGTCTTGTACCATTGGATTTTTCTCCCAAACGAAGGACACTAGAATGAAAATTTTAAAGCCTCCTGTTAGTGCTTCATCTACACGGTATAGCCCTGAATTTTCCAATGCGTAGCTCTTTGCAAAAGAGAGATATTGGCAAGGAAAAGCTGTCTTGTACCTTTGCATTTTTCTCCCAAACGAAGGACACTAGAAAGAAAATTTTAAAGCCTCCAGTTAGGCCATCATCTACACGGCATAGCCCTGAATTTTCCAATGCGCAGCTCTTTGCAAAAGAGAGATATTGGCAAGGAAAAGCTGTCTTGTACCTTTGCATTTTTCTCCCAAACGAAGGACACTACAAAGAAAATTTTAAAGCCTCCTGTTAGGCCATCATCTACACGGCATAGCCCTGAATTTTCCAATGCGCAGCTTTGTGCAAAAGAGAGATATTGGCAAGGAAAAGCTGTCTTGTACCAATGGATTTTTCTCCCAAACGAAGGACACTAGAAAGAAAATTTTAAAGCCTCCTGTTAGTGCTTCATCTACACGGTATAGCCCTGAATTTTCCAATGCGTAGCTCTTTGCAAAAGAGAGATATTGGCAAGGAAAAGCTGTCTAGTACCTTTGCATTTTTCTCCCAAACGAAGGACACTAGAAAGAAAATTTTAAAGCCTCCAGTTAGGCCATCATCTACACGGCATAGCCCTGAATTTTCCAATGCGCAGCTCTTTGCAAAAGAGAGATATTGGCAAGGAAAAGCTGTCTTGTACCTTTGCATTTTTCTCCCAAACGAAGGACACTACAAAGAAAATTTTAAAGCCTCCTGTTAGGCCATCATCTACACCGCATAGCCCTGAATTTTCCAAAGCGCAGCTTTGTGCAAAAGAGAGATATTGGCAAGGAAAAGCTGTCTTGTACCAATGGATTTTTCTCCCAAATGAAGGACACTAGAATGAAAATTTTAAAGACTCCTGTTAGTGCTTCATCTACACGGTATAGCCCTGAATTTTCCAATGCGTAGCTCTTTGCAAAAGAGAGATATTGGCAAGGAAAAGCTGTCTTGTACCTTTGCATTTTTCTCCCAAACGAAGGACACTACAAAGAAAATTTTAAAGCCACCTGTTAGGCCATCATCTACACGGCATAGCCCTGAATTTTCCAATGCGCAGCTCTTTGCAAAAGAGAGATATTGGCAAGGAAAAGCTGTCTTGTACCTTTGCGTTTTTCTCCCAAACGAAGGACACTAGAAAGAAAATTTTAAAGCCTCCTGTTAGGCCATCATCTACACGGCATAGCCCTGCATTTTCCAATGCGCAGCTCTTTGCAAAAGAGAGATATTGGCAAGGAAAAGCTGTCTTGTACCTTTGCATTTTTCTCCCAAACGAAGGACACTAGAAATAAAATTGTAAAGCCTCCTGTTAGGCCATCATCTACACGGCATAGCCCTGAATTTTCCAATGCGTAGCTCTTTGCAAAAGAGAGATATTGGCAATGAAAAGCTGTCTTGTACCTTTGCATTTTTCTCCCAAACGAAGGACACTAGAAATAAAATTGTAAAGCCTCCTGTTAGGCCATCATCTACACGGCATAGCCCTGAATTTTCCAATGCGCAGCTCTTTGCAAAAGAGAGATATTGGCAAGGAAAAGCTGTCTTGTACCTTTGCGTTTTTCTCCCAAACGAAGGACACTAGAAAGAAAATTTTAAAGCCTCCTGTTAGGCCATCATCTACACGGCATAGCCCTGCATTTTCCAATGCGCAGCTCTTTGCAAAAGAGAGATATTGGCAAGGAAAAGCTGTCTTGTACCTTTGCATTTTTCTCCCAAACGAAGGACACTAGAAAGAAAATTTTAAAGCCTCCTGTTAGGCCATCATCTACACGGCATAGCCCTGAATTTTCCAATGCGCAGCTCTTTGCAAAAGAGAGATATTGGCAAGGAAAAGCTGTCTTGTACCTTTGCATTTTTCTCCCAAACGAAGGACACTAGAATTTTTTTTTTAAAGCCTCCTGTTAGGCCATCATCTACACGGCATAGCCCTGAATTTTCCAATGCGCAGCTCATTGCAAAAGAGAGATATTGGCAAGGATAAGCTGTCTTGTACCTTTGCATTTTTCTCCCAAACGAAGGACACTAGAAAGAAAATTTTAAAGCCTCCTGTTAGGCCATCATCTACACGGCATAGCCCTGAATTTTCCAATGCGCAGCTCTTTGCAAAAGAGAGATATTGGCAAGGAAAAGCTGTCTTGTACCTTTGCATTTTTCTCCCAAACGAAGGACACTAGAAAGAAAATTTTAAAGCCTCCTGTTAGGCCATCATCTACACGGCATAGCCCTGAATTTTCCAATGCGCAGCTCTTTGCAAAAGAGAGATATTGGCAAGGAAAAACTGTCTTGTACCTTTGCATTTTTCTCCCAAACGAAGGACACTAGAAAGAAAATTTTAAAGCCTCCTGTTAGGCCATCATCTACACGGCATAGCCCTGAATTTTCCAATGCGCAGCTCTTTGCAAAAGAGAGATATTGGCAAGGAAAAGCTGTCTTGTACCTTTGCATTTTTCTCCCAAACGAAGGACACTAGAAAGAAAATTTTAAAGCCTCCTGTTAGGCCATCATCTACACGGCATAGCCCTGAATTTTCCAATGCGCAGCTCTTTGCAAAAGAGAGATATTGGCAAGGAAAAGCTGTCTTGTACCTTTGCATTTTTCTCCCAAACGAAGGACACTAGAAAGAAAATTTTAAAGCCTCCTGTTAGGCCATCATCTACACGGCATAGCCCTGAATTTTCCAATGCGCAGCTCTTTGCAAAAGAGAGATATTGGCAAGGAAAAGCTGTCTTGTACCTTTGCATTTTTCTCCCAAACGAAGGACACTAGAAAGAAAATTTGAAAGCCTCCTGTTAGGCCATCATCTACACGGCATAGCCCTGAATTGTCCAATGCGCAGCTCTTTGCAAAAGAGAGATATTGGCAAGGATAAGCTGTCTTGTACCTTTGCATTTTTCTCCCAAACGAAGGACACTAGAAAGAAAATTTTAAAGCCTCCTGTTAGGCCATCATCTACACGGCATAGCCCTGAATTTTCCAATGCGCAGCTCTTTGCAAAAGAGAGATATTGGCAAGGAAAAGCTGTCTTGTACCTTTGCATTTTTCTCCCAAACGAAGGACACTAGAAAGAAAATTTTAAAGCCTCCTGTTAGGCCATCATCTACACGGCATAGCCCTGAATTTTCCAATGCGCAGCTCTTTGCAAAAGAGAGATATTGGCAAGGAAAAACTGTCTTGTACCTTTGCATTTTTCTCCCAAACGAAGGACACTAGAAAGAAAATTTTAAAGCCTCCTGTTAGGCCATCATCTACACGGCATAGCCCTGAATTTTCCAATGCGCAGCTCTTTGCAAAAGAGAGATATTGGCAAGGAAAAGCTGTCTTGTACCTTTGCATTTTTCTCCCAAACGAAGGACACTAGAAAGAAAATTTTAAAGCCTCCTGTTAGGCCATCATCTACACGGCATAGCCCTGAATTTTCCAATGCGCAGCTCATTGCAAAAGAGAGATATTGGCAAGGATAAGCTGTCTTGTACCTTTGCATTTTTCTCCCAAACGAAGGACACTAGAAAGAAAATTTTAAAGCCTCCTGTTAGGCCATCATCTACACGGCATAGCCCTGAATTTTCCAATGCGCAGCTCTTTGCAAAAGAGAGATATTGGCAAGGAAAAGCTGTCTTGTACCTTTGCATTTTTCTCCCAAACGAAGGACACTAGAAAGAAAATTTTAAAGCCTCCTGTTAGGCCATCATCTACACGGCATAGCCCTGAATTTTCCAATGCGCAGCTCTTTGCAAAAGAGAGATATTGGCAAGGAAAAACTGTCTTGTACCTTTGCATTTTTCTCCCAAACGAAGGACACTAGAAAGAAAATTTTAAAGCCTCCTGTTAGGCCATCATCTACACGGCATAGCCCTGAATTTTCCAATGCGCAGCTCTTTGCAAAAGAGAGATATTGGCAAGGAAAAGCTGTCTTGTACCTTTGCATTTTTCTCCCAAACGAAGGACACTAGAAAGAAAATTTTAAAGCCTCCTGTTAGGCCATCATCTACACGGCATAGCCCTGAATTTTCCAATGCGCAGCTCTTTGCAAAAGAGAGATATTGGCAAGGAAAAGCTGTCTTGTACCTTTGCATTTTTCTCCCAAACGAAGGACACTAGAAAGAAAATTTTAAAGCCTCCTATTAGGCCATCATCTACACGGCATAGCCCTGAATTTTCCAATGCGCAGCTCTTTGCAAAAGAGAGATATTGGCAAGGAAAAGCTGTCTTGTACCTTTGCATTTTTCTCCCAAACGAAGGACACTAGAAAGAGAATTTTAAAGCCTCCTGTTAGGCCATCATCTACACGGCATAGCCCTGAATTTTCCAATGCGCAGCTCTTTGCAAAAGAGAGATATTAGCAAGGAAAAACTGTCTTGTACCTTTGCATTTTTCTCCCAAACGAAGGACACTAGAAAGAAAATTTTAAAGCCTCCTGTTAGGCCATCATCTACACGGCATAGCCCTGAATTTTCCAATGCGCAGCTCTTTGCAAAAGAGAGATATTGGCAAGGATAAGCTGTCTTGTACCTTTGCATTTTTCTCCCAAACGAAGGACACTAGAAAGAAAATTTTAAAGCCTCCTGTTAGGCCATCATCTACACGGCATAGCCCTGAATTTTCCAATGCACAGCTCTTTGCAAAAGAGAGATATTGGCAAGGAAAAGCTGTCTTGTACCTTTGCATTTTTCTCCCAAACGAAGGACACTAGAACATTTTTTTTAAAGCCTCCTGTTAGGCCATCATCTACACGGCATAGCCCTGAATTTTCCAATGCGCAGCTCTTTGCAAAAGAGAGATATTGGCAAGGAAAAACTGTCTTGTACCTTTGCATTTTTCTCCCAAACGAAGGACACTAGAAAGAAAATTTTAAAGCCTCCTGTTAGGCCATCATCTACACGGCATAGCCCTGAATTTTCCAATGCGCAGCTCTTTCAAAAGAGAGATATTGGCAAGGAAAAGCTGTCTTGTACCTTTGCATTTTTCTCCCAAACGAAGGACACTAGAAAGAAAATTTTAAAGCCTCCTGTTAGGCCATCATCTACACGGCATAGCCCTGAATTTTCCAATGCGCAGCTCTTTGCAAAAGAGAGATATTGGCAAGGAAAAGCTGTCTTGTACCATTGGATTTTTCTCCCAAACGAAGGACACTAGAATGAAAATTTTAAAGCCTCCTGTTAGTGCTTCATCTACACGGTATAGCCCTGAATTTTCCAATGCGTAGCTCTTTGCAAAAGAGAGATATTGGCAAGGAAAAGCTGTCTTGTACCTTTGCATTTTTCTCCCAAACGAAGGACACTAGAAAGAAAATTTTAAAGCCTCCAGTTAGGCCATCATCTACACGGCATAGCCCTGAATTTTCCAATGCGCAGCTCTTTGCAAAAGAGAGATATTGGCAAGGAAAAGCTGTCTTGTACCTTTGCATTTTTCTCCCAAACGAAGGACACTACAAAGAAAATTTTAAAGCCTCCTGTTAGGCCATCATCTACACGGCATAGCCCTGAATTTTCCAATGCGCAGCTTTGTGCAAAAGAGAGATATTGGCAAGGAAAAGCTGTCTTGTACCAATGGATTTTTCTCCCAAACGAAGGACACTAGAAAGAAAATTTTAAAGCCTCCTGTTAGTGCTTCATCTACACGGTATAGCCCTGAATTTTCCAATGCGTAGCTCTTTGCAAAAGAGAGATATTGGCAAGGAAAAGCTGTCTAGTACCTTTGCATTTTTCTCCCAAACGAAGGACACTAGAAAGAAAATTTTAAAGCCTCCAGTTAGGCCATCATCTACACGGCATAGCCCTGAATTTTCCAATGCGCAGCTCTTTGCAAAAGAGAGATATTGGCAAGGAAAAGCTGTCTTGTACCTTTGCATTTTTCTCCCAAACGAAGGACACTACAAAGAAAATTTTAAAGCCTCCTGTTAGGCCATCATCTACACCGCATAGCCCTGAATTTTCCAAAGCACAGCTTTGTGCAAAAGAGAGATATTGGCAAGGAAAAGCTGTCTTGTACCAATGGATTTTTCTCCCAAATGAAGGACACTAGAATGAAAATTTTAAAGACTCCTGTTAGTGCTTCATCTACACGGTATAGCCCTGAATTTTCCAATGCGTAGCTCTTTGCAAAAGAGAGATATTGGCAAGGAAAAGCTGTCTTGTACCTTTGCATTTTTCTCCCAAACGAAGGACACTACAAAGAAAATTTTAAAGCCACCTGTTAGGCCATCATCTACACGGCATAGCCCTGAATTTTCCAATGCGCAGCTCTTTGCAAAAGAGAGATATTGGCAAGGAAAAGCTGTCTTGTACCTTTGCGTTTTTCTCCCAAACGAAGGACACTAGAAAGAAAATTTTAAAGCCTCCTGTTAGGCCATCATCTACACGGCATAGCCCTGAATTTTCCAATGCGTAGCTCTTTGCAAAAGAGAGATATTGGCAATGAAAAGCTGTCTTGTACCTTTGCATTTTTCTCCCAAACGAAGGACACTAGAAATAAAATTGTAAAGCCTCCTGTTAGGCCATCATCTACACGGCATAGCCCTGAATTTTCCAATGCGCAGCTCTTTGCAAAAGAGAGATATTGGCAAGGAAAAGCTGTCTTGTACCTTTGCGTTTTTCTCCCAAACGAAGGACACTAGAAAGAAAATTTTAAAGCCTCCTGTTAGGCCATCATCTACACGGCATAGCCCTGCATTTTCCAATGCGCAGCTCTTTGCAAAAGAGAGATATTGGCAAGGAAAAGCTGTCTTGTACCTTTGCATTTTTCTCCCAAACGAAGGACACTAGAAAGAAAATTTTAAAGCCTCCTGTTAGGCCATCATCTACACGGCATAGCCCTGAATTTTCCAATGCGCAGCTCTTTGCAAAAGAGAGATATTGGCAAGGAAAAGCTGTCTTGTACCTTTGCATTTTTCTCCCAAACGAAGGACACTAGAATTTTTTTTTTAAAGCCTCCTGTTAGGCCATCATCTACACGGCATAGCCCTGAATTTTCCAATGCGCAGCTCATTGCAAAAGAGAGATATTGGCAAGGATAAGCTGTCTTGTACCTTTGCATTTTTCTCCCAAACGAAGGACACTAGAAAGAAAATTTTAAAGCCTCCTGTTAGGCCATCATCTACACGGCATAGCCCTGAATTTTCCAATGCGCAGCTCTTTGCAAAAGAGAGATATTGGCAAGGAAAAGCTGTCTTGTACCTTTGCATTTTTCTCCCAAACGAAGGACACTAGAAAGAAAATTTTAAAGCCTCCTGTTAGGCCATCATCTACACGGCATAGCCCTGAATTTTCCAATGCGCAGCTCTTTGCAAAAGAGAGATATTGGCAAGGAAAAACTGTCTTGTACCTTTGCATTTTTCTCCCAAACGAAGGACACTAGAAAGAAAATTTTAAAGCCTCCTGTTAGGCCATCATCTACACGGCATAGCCCTGAATTTTCCAATGCGCAGCTCTTTGCAAAAGAGAGATATTGGCAAGGAAAAGCTGTCTTGTACCTTTGCATTTTTCTCCCAAACGAAGGACACTAGAAAGAAAATTTTAAAGCCTCCTGTTAGGCCATCATCTACACGGCATAGCCCTGAATTTTCCAATGCGCAGCTCTTTGCAAAAGAGAGATATTGGCAAGGAAAAGCTGTCTTGTACCTTTGCATTTTTCTCCCAAACGAAGGACACTAGAAAGAAAATTTTAAAGCCTCCTGTTAGGCCATCATCTACACGGCATAGCCCTGAATTTTCCAATGCGCAGCTCTTTGCAAAAGAGAGATATTGGCAAGGAAAAGCTGTCTTGTACCTTTGCATTTTTCTCCCAAACGAAGGACACTAGAAAGAAAATTTGAAAGCCTCCTGTTAGGCCATCATCTACACGGCATAGCCCTGAATTGTCCAATGCGCAGCTCTTTGCAAAAGAGAGATATTGGCAAGGATAAGCTGTCTTGTACCTTTGCATTTTTCTCCCAAACGAAGGACACTAGAAAGAAAATTTTAAAGCCTCCTGTTAGGCCATCATCTACACGGCATAGCCCTGAATTTTCCAATGCGCAGCTCTTTGCAAAAGAGAGATATTGGCAAGGAAAAGCTGTCTTGTACCTTTGCATTTTTCTCCCAAACGAAGGACACTAGAAAGAAAATTTTAAAGCCTCCTGTTAGTGCTTCATCTACACGGTATAGCCCTGAATTTTCCAATGCGTAGCTCTTTGCAAAAGAGAGATATTGGCAAGGAAAAGCTGTCTAGTACCTTTGCATTTTTCTCCCAAACGAAGGACACTAGAAAGAAAATTTTAAAGCCTCCAGTTAGGCCATCATCTACACGGCATAGCCCTGAATTTTCCAATGCGCAGCTCTTTGCAAAAGAGAGATATTGGCAAGGAAAAGCTGTCTTGTACCTTTGCATTTTTCTCCCAAACGAAGGACACTACAAAGAAAATTTTAAAGCCTCCTGTTAGGCCATCATCTACACCGCATAGCCCTGAATTTTCCAAAGCACAGCTTTGTGCAAAAGAGAGATATTGGCAAGGAAAAGCTGTCTTGTACCAATGGATTTTTCTCCCAAATGAAGGACACTAGAATGAAAATTTTAAAGACTCCTGTTAGTGCTTCATCTACACGGTATAGCCCTGAATTTTCCAATGCGTAGCTCTTTGCAAAAGAGAGATATTGGCAAGGAAAAGCTGTCTTGTACCTTTGCATTTTTCTCCCAAACGAAGGACACTACAAAGAAAATTTTAAAGCCACCTGTTAGGCCATCATCTACACGGCATAGCCCTGAATTTTCCAATGCGCAGCTCTTTGCAAAAGAGAGATATTGGCAAGGAAAAGCTGTCTTGTACCTTTGCGTTTTTCTCCCAAACGAAGGACACTAGAAAGAAAATTTTAAAGCCTCCTGTTAGGCCATCATCTACACGGCATAGCCCTGAATTTTCCAATGCGTAGCTCTTTGCAAAAGAGAGATATTGGCAATGAAAAGCTGTCTTGTACCTTTGCATTTTTCTCCCAAACGAAGGACACTAGAAATAAAATTGTAAAGCCTCCTGTTAGGCCATCATCTACACGGCATAGCCCTGAATTTTCCAATGCGCAGCTCTTTGCAAAAGAGAGATATTGGCAAGGAAAAGCTGTCTTGTACCTTTGCGTTTTTCTCCCAAACGAAGGACACTAGAAAGAAAATTTTAAAGCCTCCTGTTAGGCCATCATCTACACGGCATAGCCCTGCATTTTCCAATGCGCAGCTCTTTGCAAAAGAGAGATATTGGCAAGGAAAAGCTGTCTTGTACCTTTGCATTTTTCTCCCAAACGAAGGACACTAGAAAGAAAATTTTAAAGCCTCCTGTTAGGCCATCATCTACACGGCATAGCCCTGAATTTTCCAATGCGCAGCTCTTTGCAAAAGAGAGATATTGGCAAGGAAAAGCTGTCTTGTACCTTTGCATTTTTCTCCCAAACGAAGGACACTAGAATTTTTTTTTTAAAGCCTCCTGTTAGGCCATCATCTACACGGCATAGCCCTGAATTTTCCAATGCGCAGCTCATTGCAAAAGAGAGATATTGGCAAGGATAAGCTGTCTTGTACCTTTGCATTTTTCTCCCAAACGAAGGACACTAGAAAGAAAATTTTAAAGCCTCCTGTTAGGCCATCATCTACACGGCATAGCCCTGAATTTTCCAATGCGCAGCTCTTTGCAAAAGAGAGATATTGGCAAGGAAAAGCTGTCTTGTACCTTTGCATTTTTCTCCCAAACGAAGGACACTAGAAAGAAAATTTTAAAGCCTCCTGTTAGGCCATCATCTACACGGCATAGCCCTGAATTTTCCAATGCGCAGCTCTTTGCAAAAGAGAGATATTGGCAAGGAAAAACTGTCTTGTACCTTTGCATTTTTCTCCCAAACGAAGGACACTAGAAAGAAAATTTTAAAGCCTCCTGTTAGGCCATCATCTACACGGCATAGCCCTGAATTTTCCAATGCGCAGCTCTTTGCAAAAGAGAGATATTGGCAAGGAAAAGCTGTCTTGTACCTTTGCATTTTTCTCCCAAACGAAGGACACTAGAAAGAAAATTTTAAAGCCTCCTGTTAGGCCATCATCTACACGGCATAGCCCTGAATTTTCCAATGCGCAGCTCTTTGCAAAAGAGAGATATTGGCAAGGAAAAGCTGTCTTGTACCTTTGCATTTTTCTCCCAAACGAAGGACACTAGAAAGAAAATTTTAAAGCCTCCTGTTAGGCCATCATCTACACGGCATAGCCCTGAATTTTCCAATGCGCAGCTCTTTGCAAAAGAGAGATATTGGCAAGGAAAAGCTGTCTTGTACCTTTGCATTTTTCTCCCAAACGAAGGACACTAGAAAGAAAATTTGAAAGCCTCCTGTTAGGCCATCATCTACACGGCATAGCCCTGAATTGTCCAATGCGCAGCTCTTTGCAAAAGAGAGATATTGGCAAGGATAAGCTGTCTTGTACCTTTGCATTTTTCTCCCAAACGAAGGACACTAGAAAGAAAATTTTAAAGCCTCCTGTTAGGCAATCATCTACACGGCATAGCCCTGAATTTTCCAATGCGCAGCTCTTTGCAAAAGAGAGATATTGGCAAGGAAAAGCTGTCTTGTACCTTTGCATTTTTCTCCCAAACGAAGGACACTAGAAAGAAAATTTTAAAGCCTCCTGTTAGGCCATCATCTACACGGCATAGCCCTGAATTTTCCAATGCGCAGCTCTTTGCAAAAGAGAGATATTGGCAAGGAAAAACTGTCTTGTACCTTTGCGTTTTTCTCCCAAACGAAGGACACTAGAAAGAAAATTTTAAAGCCTCCTGTTCGGCCATCATCTACACGGCATAGCCCTGAATTTTCCAATGCGCAGCTCTTTGCAAAAGAGAGATATTGGCAAGGAAAAGCTGTCTTGTACCTTTGCATTTTTCTCCCAAACGAAGGACACTAGAAAGAAAATTTTAAAGCCTCCTGTTAGGCCATCATCTACACGGCATAGCCCTGAATTTTCCAATGCGCAGCTCTTTGCAAAAGAGAGATATTGGCAAGGAAAAGCTGTCTTGTACCTTTGCATTTTTCTCCCAAACGAAGGACACTAGAAAGAAAATTTTAAAGCCTCCTGTTAGGCCATCATCTACACGGCATAGCCCTGAATTGTCCAATGCGCAGCTCTTTGCAAAAGAGAGATATTGGCAAGGATAAGCTGTCTTGTACCTTTGCATTTTTCTCCCAAACGAAGGACACTAGAAAGAAAATTTTAAAGCCTCCTGTTAGGCCATCATCTACACGGCATAGCCCTGAATTTTCCAATGCGCAGCTCTTTGCAAAAGAGAGATATTGGCAAGGAAAAGCTGTCTTGTACCTTTGCATTTTTCTCCCAAACGAAGGACACTAGAAATAAAATTGTAAAGCCTCCTGTTAGGCCATCATCTACACGGCATAGCCCTGAATTTTCCAATGCGCAGCTCTTTGCAAAAGAGAGATATTGGCAAGGAAAAGCTGTCTTGTACCTTTGCGTTTTTCTCCCAAACGAAGGACACTAGAAAGAAAATTTTAAAGCCTCCTGTTAGGCCATCATCTACACGGCATAGCCCTGAATTTTCCAATGCGCAGCTCTTTGCAAAAGAGAGATATTGGCAAGGAAAAGCTGTCTTGTACCTTTGCATTTTTCTCCCAAACGAAGGACACTAGAAAGAAAATTTTAAAGCCTCCTGTTAGGCCATCATCTACACGGCATAGCCCTGAATTTTCCAATGCGCAGCTCTTTGCAAAAGAGAGATATTGGCAAGGAAAAGCTGTCTTGTACCTTTGCATTTTTCTCCCAAACGAAGGACACTAGAATTTTTTTTTTAAAGCCTCCTGTTAGGCCATCATCTACACGGCATAGCCCTGAATTTTCCAATGCGCAGCTCTTTGCAAAAGAGAGATATTGGCAAGGATAAGCTGTCTTGTACCTTTGCATTTTTCTCCCAAACGAAGGACACTAGAAAGAAAATTTTAAAGCCTCCTGTTAGGCCATCATCTACAAGGCATAGCCCTGAATTTTCCAATGCGCAGCTCTTTGCAAAAGAGAGATATTGGCAAGGAAAAGCTGTCTTGTACCTTTGCATTTTTCTCCCAAACGAAGGACACTAGAAAGAAAATTTTAAAGCCTCCTGTTAGGCCATCATCTACACGGCATAGCCCATAATTTTCCAATGCGCAGCTCTTTGCAAAAGAGAGATATTGGCAAGGAAAAGCTGTCTTGTACCTTTGCATTTTTCTCCCAAACGAAGGACACTAGAAAGAAAATTTTAAAGCCTCCTGTTAGGCCATCATCTACACAGCATAGCCCTGAATTTTCCAATGCGCAGCTCTTTGCAAAAGAGAGATATTGGCAAGGAAAAGCTGTCTTGTACCTTTGCATTTTTCTCCCAAACGAAGGAAACTAGAAAGAAAATTTTAAAGCCTCCTGTTAGGCCATCATCTACACGGCATAGCCCTGAATTTTCCAATGCGCAGCTCTTTGTAAAAGAGAGATATTGGCAAGGAAAAACTGTCTTGTACCATTGGATTTTTCTCCCAAACGAAGGACACTAGAATGAAAATTTTAAAGCCTCCTTTAGTGCTTCATCTACATGGTATAGCCCTGAATTTTCCAATGCGTAGCTCTTTGCAAAAGAGAGATATTGGCAATGAAAAGCTGTCTTGTACCTTTGCATTTTTCTCCCAAACGAAGGACACTAGAAATAAAATTGTAAAGCCTCCTGTTAGGCCATCATCTACACGGCATAGCCCTGAATTTTCCAATGCGCAGCTCTTTGCAAAAGAGAGATATTGGCAAGGAAAAGCTGTCTTGTACCTTTGCGTTTTTCTCCCAAACGAAGGACACTAGAAAGAAAATTTTAAAGCCTCCTGTTAGGCCATCATCTACACGGCATAGCCCTGCATTTTCCAATGCGCAGCTCTTTGAAAAAGAGAGATATTGGCAAGGAAAAGCTGTCTTGTACCTTTGCATTTTTCTCCCAAACGAAGGACACTAGAAAGAAAATTTTAAAGCCTCCTGTTAGGCCATCATCTACACGGCATAGCCCTGAATTTTCCAATGCGCAGCTCTTTGCAAAAGAGAGATATTGGCAAGGAAAAGCTGTCTTGTACCTTTGCATTTTTCTCCCAAACGAAGGACACTAGAATTTTTTTTTTAAAGCCTCCTGTTAGGCCATCATCTACACGGCATAGCCCTGAATTTTCCAATGCGCAGCTCATTGCAAAAGAGAGATATTGGCAAGGATAAGCTGTCTTGTACCTTTGCATTTTTCTCCCAAACGAAGGACACTAGAAAGAAAATTTTAAAGCCTCCTGTTAGGCCATCATCTACACGGCATAGCCCTGAATTTTCCAATGCGCAGCTCTTTGCAAAAGAGAGATATTGGCAAGGAAAAGCTGTCTTGTACCTTTGCATTTTTCTCCCAAACGAAGGACACTAGAAAGAAAATTTTAAAGCCTCCTATTAGGCCATCATCTACACGGCATAGCCCTGAATTTTCCAATGCGCAGCTCTTTGCAAAAGAGAGATATTGGCAAGGAAAAGCTGTCTTGTACCTTTGCATTTTTCTCCCAAACGAAGGACACTAGAAAGAGAATTTTAAAGCCTCCTGTTAGGCCATCATCTACACGGCATAGCCCTGAATTTTCCAATGCGCAGCTCTTTGCAAAAGAGAGATATTAGCAAGGAAAAACTGTCTTGTACCTTTGCATTTTTCTCCCAAACGAAGGACACTAGAAAGAAAATTTTAAAGCCTCCTGTTAGGCCATCATCTACACGGCATAGCCCTGAATTTTCCAATGCGCAGCTCTTTGCAAAAGAGAGATATTGGCAAGGATAAGCTGTCTTGTACCTTTGCATTTTTCTCCCAAACGAAGGACACTAGAAAGAAAATTTTAAAGCCTCCTGTTAGGCCATCATCTACACGGCATAGCCCTGAATTTTCCAATGCACAGCTCTTTGCAAAAGAGAGATATTGGCAAGGAAAAGCTGTCTTGTACCTTTGCATTTTTCTCCCAAACGAAGGACACTAGAACATTTTTTTTAAAGCCTCCTGTTAGGCCATCATCTACACGGCATAGCCCTGAATTTTCCAATGCGCAGCTCTTTGCAAAAGAGAGATATTGGCAAGGAAAAGCTGTCTTGTACCTTTGCATTTTTCTCCCAAACGAAGGACACTAGAAAGAAAATTTTAAAGCCTCCTGTTAGGCCATCATCTACACGGCATAGCCCTGAATTTTCCAATGCGCAGCTCTTTGCAAAAGAGAGATATTGGCAAGGAAAAGCTGTCTTGTACCTTTGCATTTTTCTCCCAAACGAAGGACACTAGAATTTTTTTTTTTAAAGCCTCCTGTTAGGCCATCATCTACACGGCATAGCCCTGAATTTTCCAATGCGCAGCTCTTTGCAAAAGAGAGATATTGGCAAGGATAAGCTGTCTTGTACCTTTGCATTTTTCTCCCAAACGAAGGACACTAGAAAGAAAATTTTAAAGCCTCCTGTTAGGCCATCATCTACACGGCATAGCCCTGAATTTTCCAATGCGCAGCTCTTTGCAAAAGAGAGATATTGGCAAGGAAAAGCTGTCTTGTACCTTTGCATTTTTCTCCCAAACGAAGGACACTAGAAATAAAATTGTAAAGCCTCCTGTTAGGCCATCATCTACACGGCATAGCCCTGAATTTTCCAATGCGCAGCTCTTTGCAAAAGAGAGATATTGGCAAGGAAAAGCTGTCTTGTACCTTTGCGTTTTTCTCCCAAACGAAGGACACTAGAAAGAAAATTTTAAAGCCTCCTGTTAGGCCATCATCTACACGGCATAGCCCTGAATTTTCCAATGCGCAGCTCTTTGCAAAAGAGAGATATTGGCAAGGAAAAGCTGTCTTGTACCTTTGCATTTTTCTCCCAAACGAAGGACACTAGAAAGAAAATTTTAAAGCCTCCTGTTAGGCCATCATCTACACGGCATAGCCCTGAATTTTCCAATGCGCAGCTCTTTGCAAAAGAGAGATATTGGCAAGGAAAAGCTGTCTTGTACCTTTGCATTTTTCTCCCAAACGAAGGACACTAGAATTTTTTTTTTAAAGCCTCCTGTTAGGCCATCATCTACACGGCATAGCCCTGAATTTTCCAATGCGCAGCTCTTTGCAAAAGAGAGATATTGGCAAGGATAAGCTGTCTTGTACCTTTGCATTTTTCTCCCAAACGAAGGACACTAGAAAGAAAATTTTAAAGCCTCCTGTTAGGCCATCATCTACACGGCATAGCCCTGAATTTTCCAATGCGCAGCTCTTTGCAAAAGAGAGATATTGGCAAGGAAAAGCTGTCTTGTACCTTTGCATTTTTCTCCCAAACGAAGGACACTAGAAAGAAAATTTTAAAGCCTCCTGTTAGGCCATCATCTACACGGCATAGCCCATAATTTTCCAATGCGCAGCTCTTTGCAAAAGAGAGATATTGGCAAGGAAAAGCTGTCTTGTACCTTTGCATTTTTCTCCCAAACGAAGGACACTAGAAAGAAAATTTTAAAGCCTCCTGTTAGGCCATCATCTACACGGCATAGCCCTGAATTTTCCAATGCGCAGCTCTTTGCAAAAGAGAGATATTGGCAAGGAAAAGCTGTCTTGTACCTTTGCATTTTTCTCCCAAACGAAGGACACTAGAAATTTTTTTTTAAAGCCTCCTGTTAGGCCATCATCTACACGGCATAGCCCTGAATTTTCCAATGCGCAGCTCTTTGCAAAAGAGAGATATTGGCAAGGATAAGCTGTCTTGTACCTTTGCATTTTTCTCCCAAACGAAGGACACTAGAAAGAAAATTTTAAAGCCTCCTGTTAGGCCATCATCTACACGGCATAGCCCTGAATTTTCCAATGCGCAGCTCTTTGCAAAAGAGAGATATTGGCAAGGAAAAGCTGTCTTGTACCTTTGCATTTTTCTCCCAAACGAAGGACACTAGAAAGAAAATTTTAAAGCCTCCTGTTAGGCCATCATCTACACGGCATAGCCCTGAATTGTCCAATGCGCAGCTCTTTGCAAAAGAGAGATATTGGCAAGGATAAGCTGTCTTGTACCTTTGCATTTTTCTCCCAAACGAAGGACACTAGAAAGAAAATTTTAAAGCCTCCTGTTAGGCCATCATCTACACGGCATAGCCCTGAATTTTCCAATGCGCAGCTCTTTGCAAAAGAGAGATATTGGCAAGGAAAAGCTGTCTTGTACCTTTGCATTTTTCTCCCAAACGAAGGACACTAGAAAGAAAATTTTAAAGCCTCCTGTTAGGCCATCATCTACACGGCATAGCCCTGAATTTTCCAATGCGCAGCTCTTTGCAAAAGAGAGATATTGGCAAGGAAAAGCTGTCTTGTACCTTTGCATTTTTCTCCCAAACGAAGGACACTAGAATTTTTTTTTTAAAGCCTCCTGTTAGGCCATCATCTACACGGCATAGCCCTGAATTTTCCAATGCGCAGCTCTTTGCAAAAGAGAGATATTGGCAAGGATAAGCTGTCTTGTACCTTTGCATTTTTCTCCCAAACGAAGGACACTAGAAAGAAAATTTTAAAGCCTCCTGTTAGGCCATCATCTACACGGCATAGCCCTGAATTTTCCAATGCGCAGCTCTTTGCAAAAGAGAGATATTGGCAAGGAAAAGCTGTCTTGTACCTTT
This sequence comes from Pseudophryne corroboree, assembly GCF_028390025.1. Classification (NCBI taxonomy): domain Eukaryota; kingdom Metazoa; phylum Chordata; class Amphibia; order Anura; family Myobatrachidae; genus Pseudophryne; species Pseudophryne corroboree. The sequence goes on from NW_026967608.1 coordinate 1,550,446, forward strand.
GCATTTTTCTCCCAAACGAAGGACACTAGAAAGAAAATTTTAAAGCCTCCTGTTAGGCCATCATCTACACGGCATAGCCCATAATTTTCCAATGCGCAGCTCTTTGCAAAAGAGAGATATTGGCAAGGAAAAGCTGTCTTGTACCTTTGCATTTTTCTCCCAAACGAAGGACACTAGAAAGAAAATTTTAAAGCCTCCTGTTAGGCCATCATCTACACGGCATAGCCCTGAATTTTCCAATGCGCAGCTCTTTGCAAAAGAGAGATATTGGCAAGGAAAAGCTGTCTTGTACCTTTGCATTTTTCTCCCAAACGAAGGACACTAGAATTTTTTTTTTAAAGCCTCCTGTTAGGCCATCATCTACACGGCATAGCCCTGAATTTTCCAATGCGCAGCTCTTTGCAAAAGAGAGATATTGGCAAGGATAAGCTGTCTTGTACCTTTGCATTTTTCTCCCAAACGAAGGACACTAGAAAGAAAATTTTAAAGCCTCCTGTTAGGCCATCATCTACACGGCATAGCCCTGAATTTTCCAATGCGCAGCTCTTTGCAAAAGAGAGATATTGGCAAGGAAAAGCTGTCTTGTACCTTTGCATTTTTCTCCCAAACGAAGGACACTAGAAAGAAAATTTTAAAGCCTCCTGTTAGGCCATCATCTACACGGCATAGCCCTGAATTGTCCAATGCGCAGCTCTTTGCAAAAGAGAGATATTGGCAAGGATAAGCTGTCTTGTACCTTTGCATTTTTCTCCCAAACGAAGGACACTAGAAAGAAAATTTTAAAGCCTCCTGTTAGGCCATCATCTACACGGCATAGCCCTGAATTTTCCAATGCACAGCTCTTTGCAAAAGAGAGATATTGGCAAGGAAAAGCTGTCTTGTACCTTTGCTTTTTTCTCCCAAACGAAGGACACTAGAAATAAAATTGTAAAGCCTCCTGTTAGGCCATCATCTACACGGCATAGCCCTGAATTTTCCAATGCGCAGCTCTTTGCAAAAGAGAGATATTGGCAAGGAAAAGCTGTCTTGTACCTTTGCGTTTTTCTCCAAAACGAAGGACACTAGAAAGAAAATTTTAAAGCCTCCTGTTAGGCCATCATCTACACGGCATAGCCCTGAATTTTCCAATGCGCAGCTCTTTGCAAAAGAGAGATATTGGCAAGGAAAAGCTGTCTTGTACCTTTGCATTTTTCTCCCAAACGAAGGACACTAGAAAGAAAATTTTAAAGCCTCCTGTTAGGCCATCATCTACACGGCATAGCCCTGAATTTTCCAATGCGCAGCTCTTTGCAAAAGAGAGATATTGGCAAGGAAAAGCTGTCTTGTACCTTTGCATTTTTCTCCCAAACGAAGGACACTAGAATTTTTTTTTTAAAGCCTCCTGTTAGGCCATCATCTACACGGCATAGCCCTGAATTTTCCAATGCGCAGCTCTTTGCAAAAGAGAGATATTGGCAAGGATAAGCTGTCTTGTACCTTTGCATTTTTCTCCCAAACGAAGGACACTAGAAAGAAAATTTTAAAGCCTCCTGTTAGGCCATCATCTACACGGCATAGCCCTGAATTTTCCAATGCGCAGCTCTTTGCAAAAGAGAGATATTGGCAAGGAAAAGCTGTCTTGTACCTTTGCATTTTTCTCCCAAACGAAGGACACTAGAAAGAAAATTTTAAAGCCTCCTGTTAGGCCATCATCTACACGGCATAGCCCATAATTTTCCAATGCGCAGCTCTTTGCAAAAGAGAGATATTGGCAAGGAAAAGCTGTCTTGTACCTTTGCATTTTTCTCCCAAACGAAGGACACTAGAAAGAAAATTTTAAAGCCTCCTGTTAGGCCATCATCTACACAGCATAGCCCTGAATTTTCCAATGCGCAGCTCTTTGCAAAAGAGAGATATTGGCAAGGAAAAGCTGTCTTGTACCTTTGCATTTTTCTCCCAAACGAAGGAAACTAGAAAGAAAATTTTAAAGCCTCCTGTTAGGCCATCATCTACACGGCATAGCCCTGAATTTTCCAATGCGCAGCTCTTTGTAAAAGAGAGATATTGGCAAGGAAAAACTGTCTTGTACCATTGGATTTTTCTCCCAAACGAAGGACACTAGAATGAAAATTTTAAAGCCTCCTTTAGTGCTTCATCTACATGGTATAGCCCTGAATTTTCCAATGCGTAGCTCTTTGCAAAAGAGAGATATTGGCAATGAAAAGCTGTCTTGTACCTTTGCATTTTTCTCCCAAACGAAGGACACTAGAAATAAAATTGTAAAGCCTCCTGTTAGGCCATCATCTACACGGCATAGCCCTGAATTTTCCAATGCGCAGCTCTTTGCAAAAGAGAGATATTGGCAAGGAAAAGCTGTCTTGTACCTTTGCGTTTTTCTCCCAAACGAAGGACACTAGAAAGAAAATTTTAAAGCCTCCTGTTAGGCCATCATCTACACGGCATAGCCCTGCATTTTCCAATGCGCAGCTCTTTGCAAAAGAGAGATATTGGCAAGGAAAAGCTGTCTTGTACCTTTGCATTTTTCTCCCAAACGAAGGACACTAGAAAGAAAATTTTAAAGCCTCCTGTTAGGCCATCATCTACACGGCATAGCCCTGAATTTTCCAATGCGCAGCTCTTTGCAAAAGAGAGATATTGGCAAGGAAAAGCTGTCTTGTACCTTTGCATTTTTCTCCCAAACGAAGGACACTAGAATTTTTTTTTTAAAGCCTCCTGTTAGGCCATCATCTACACGGCATAGCCCTGAATTTTCCAATGCGCAGCTCATTGCAAAAGAGAGATATTGGCAAGGATAAGCTGTCTTGTACCTTTGCATTTTTCTCCCAAACGAAGGACACTAGAAAGAAAATTTTAAAGCCTCCTGTTAGGCCATCATCTACACGGCATAGCCCTGAATTTTCCAATGCGCAGCTCTTTGCAAAAGAGAGATATTGGCAAGGAAAAGCTGTCTTGTACCTTTGCATTTTTCTCCCAAACGAAGGACACTAGAAAGAAAATTTTAAAGCCTCCTATTAGGCCATCATCTACACGGCATAGCCCTGAATTTTCCAATGCGCAGCTCTTTGCAAAAGAGAGATATTGGCAAGGAAAAGCTGTCTTGTACCTTTGCATTTTTCTCCCAAACGAAGGACACTAGAAAGAGAATTTTAAAGCCTCCTGTTAGGCCATCATCTACACGGCATAGCCCTGAATTTTCCAATGCGCAGCTCTTTGCAAAAGAGAGATATTAGCAAGGAAAAACTGTCTTGTACCTTTGCATTTTTCTCCCAAACGAAGGACACTAGAAAGAAAATTTTAAAGCCTCCTGTTAGGCCATCATCTACACGGCATAGCCCTGAATTTTCCAATGCGCAGCTCTTTGCAAAAGAGAGATATTGGCAAGGATAAGCTGTCTTGTACCTTTGCATTTTTCTCCCAAACGAAGGACACTAGAAAGAAAATTTTAAAGCCTCCTGTTAGGCCATCATCTACACGGCATAGCCCTGAATTTTCCAATGCACAGCTCTTTGCAAAAGAGAGATATTGGCAAGGAAAAGCTGTCTTGTACCTTTGCATTTTTCTCCCAAACGAAGGACACTAGAACATTTTTTTTAAAGCCTCCTGTTAGGCCATCATCTACACGGCATAGCCCTGAATTTTCCAATGCGCAGCTCTTTGCAAAAGAGAGATATTGGCAAGGAAAAGCTGTCTTGTACCTTTGCATTTTTCTCCCAAACGAAGGACACTAGAAAGAAAATTTTAAAGCCTCCTGTTAGGCCATCATCTACACGGCATAGCCCTGAATTTTCCAATGCGCAGCTCTTTGCAAAAGAGAGATATTGGCAAGGAAAAGCTGTCTTGTACCTTTGCATTTTTCTCCCAAACGAAGGACACTAGAATTTTTTTTTTTAAAGCCTCCTGTTAGGCCATCATCTACACGGCATAGCCCTGAATTTTCCAATGCGCAGCTCTTTGCAAAAGAGAGATATTGGCAAGGATAAGCTGTCTTGTACCTTTGCATTTTTCTCCCAAACGAAGGACACTAGAAAGAAAATTTTAAAGCCTCCTGTTAGGCCATCATCTACACGGCATAGCCCTGAATTTTCCAATGCGCAGCTCTTTGCAAAAGAGAGATATTGGCAAGGAAAAGCTGTCTTGTACCTTTGCATTTTTCTCCCAAACGAAGGACACTAGAAATAAAATTGTAAAGCCTCCTGTTAGGCCATCATCTACACGGCATAGCCCTGAATTTTCCAATGCGCAGCTCTTTGCAAAAGAGAGATATTGGCAAGGAAAAGCTGTCTTGTACCTTTGCGTTTTTCTCCCAAACGAAGGACACTAGAAAGAAAATTTTAAAGCCTCCTGTTAGGCCATCATCTACACGGCATAGCCCTGAATTTTCCAATGCGCAGCTCTTTGCAAAAGAGAGATATTGGCAAGGAAAAGCTGTCTTGTACCTTTGCATTTTTCTCCCAAACGAAGGACACTAGAAAGAAAATTTTAAAGCCTCCTGTTAGGCCATCATCTACACGGCATAGCCCTGAATTTTCCAATGCGCAGCTCTTTGCAAAAGAGAGATATTGGCAAGGAAAAGCTGTCTTGTACCTTTGCATTTTTCTCCCAAACGAAGGACACTAGAATTTTTTTTTTAAAGCCTCCTGTTAGGCCATCATCTACACGGCATAGCCCTGAATTTTCCAATGCGCAGCTCTTTGCAAAAGAGAGATATTGGCAAGGATAAGCTGTCTTGTACCTTTGCATTTTTCTCCCAAACGAAGGACACTAGAAAGAAAATTTTAAAGCCTCCTGTTAGGCCATCATCTACACGGCATAGCCCTGAATTTTCCAATGCGCAGCTCTTTGCAAAAGAGAGATATTGGCAAGGAAAAGCTGTCTTGTACCTTTGCATTTTTCTCCCAAACGAAGGACACTAGAAAGAAAATTTTAAAGCCTCCTGTTAGGCCATCATCTACACGGCATAGCCCATAATTTTCCAATGCGCAGCTCTTTGCAAAAGAGAGATATTGGCAAGGAAAAGCTGTCTTGTACCTTTGCATTTTTCTCCCAAACGAAGGACACTAGAAAGAAAATTTTAAAGCCTCCTGTTAGGCCATCATCTACACGGCATAGCCCTGAATTTTCCAATGCGCAGCTCTTTGCAAAAGAGAGATATTGGCAAGGAAAAGCTGTCTTGTACCTTTGCATTTTTCTCCCAAACGAAGGACACTAGAAATTTTTTTTTAAAGCCTCCTGTTAGGCCATCATCTACACGGCATAGCCCTGAATTTTCCAATGCGCAGCTCTTTGCAAAAGAGAGATATTGGCAAGGATAAGCTGTCTTGTACCTTTGCATTTTTCTCCCAAACGAAGGACACTAGAAAGAAAATTTTAAAGCCTCCTGTTAGGCCATCATCTACACGGCATAGCCCTGAATTTTCCAATGCGCAGCTCTTTGCAAAAGAGAGATATTGGCAAGGAAAAGCTGTCTTGTACCTTTGCATTTTTCTCCCAAACGAAGGACACTAGAAAGAAAATTTTAAAGCCTCCTGTTAGGCCATCATCTACACGGCATAGCCCTGAATTGTCCAATGCGCAGCTCTTTGCAAAAGAGAGATATTGGCAAGGATAAGCTGTCTTGTACCTTTGCATTTTTCTCCCAAACGAAGGACACTAGAAAGAAAATTTTAAAGCCTCCTGTTAGGCCATCATCTACACGGCATAGCCCTGAATTTTCCAATGCGCAGCTCTTTGCAAAAGAGAGATATTGGCAAGGAAAAGCTGTCTTGTACCTTTGCATTTTTCTCCCAAACGAAGGACACTAGAAAGAAAATTTTAAAGCCTCCTGTTAGGCCATCATCTACACGGCATAGCCCTGAATTTTCCAATGCGCAGCTCTTTGCAAAAGAGAGATATTGGCAAGGAAAAGCTGTCTTGTACCTTTGCATTTTTCTCCCAAACGAAGGACACTAGAATTTTTTTTTTAAAGCCTCCTGTTAGGCCATCATCTACACGGCATAGCCCTGAATTTTCCAATGCGCAGCTCTTTGCAAAAGAGAGATATTGGCAAGGATAAGCTGTCTTGTACCTTTGCATTTTTCTCCCAAACGAAGGACACTAGAAAGAAAATTTTAAAGCCTCCTGTTAGGCCATCATCTACACGGCATAGCCCTGAATTTTCCAATGCGCAGCTCTTTGCAAAAGAGAGATATTGGCAAGGAAAAGCTGTCTTGTACCTTTGCATTTTTCTCCCAAACGAAGGACACTAGAAAGAAAATTTTAAAGCCTCCTGTTAGGCCATCATCTACACGGCATAGCCCATAATTTTCCAATGCGCAGCTCTTTGCAAAAGAGAGATATTGGCAAGGAAAAGCTGTCTTGTACCTTTGCATTTTTCTCCCAAACGAAGGACACTAGAAAGAAAATTTTAAAGCCTCCTGTTAGGCCATCATCTACACGGCATAGCCCTGAATTTTCCAATGCGCAGCTCTTTGCAAAAGAGAGATATTGGCAAGGAAAAGCTGTCTTGTACCTTTGCATTTTTCTCCCAAACGAAGGACACTAGAATTTTTTTTTTAAAGCCTCCTGTTAGGCCATCATCTACACGGCATAGCCCTGAATTTTCCAATGCGCAGCTCTTTGCAAAAGAGAGATATTGGCAAGGATAAGCTGTCTTGTACCTTTGCATTTTTCTCCCAAACGAAGGACACTAGAAAGAAAATTTTAAAGCCTCCTGTTAGGCCATCATCTACACGGCATAGCCCTGAATTTTCCAATGCGCAGCTCTTTGCAAAAGAGAGATATTGGCAAGGAAAAGCTGTCTTGTACCTTTGCATTTTTCTCCCAAACGAAGGACACTAGAAAGAAAATTTTAAAGCCTCCTGTTAGGCCATCATCTACACGGCATAGCCCTGAATTGTCCAATGCGCAGCTCTTTGCAAAAGAGAGATATTGGCAAGGATAAGCTGTCTTGTACCTTTGCATTTTTCTCCCAAACGAAGGACACTAGAAAGAAAATTTTAAAGCCTCCTGTTAGGCCATCATCTACACGGCATAGCCCTGAATTTTCCAATGCACAGCTCTTTGCAAAAGAGAGATATTGGCAAGGAAAAGCTGTCTTGTACCTTTGCATTTTTCTCCCAAACGAAGGACACTAGAAATAAAATTGTAAAGCCTCCTGTTAGGCCATCATCTACACGGCATAGCCCTGAATTTTCCAATGCGCAGCTCTTTGCAAAAGAGAGATATTGGCAAGGAAAAGCTGTCTTGTACCTTTGCGTTTTTCTCCAAAACGAAGGACACTAGAAAGAAAATTTTAAAGCCTCCTGTTAGGCCATCATCTACACGGCATAGCCCTGAATTTTCCAATGCGCAGCTCTTTGCAAAAGAGAGATATTGGCAAGGAAAAGCTGTCTTGTACCTTTGCATTTTTCTCCCAAACGAAGGACACTAGAAAGAAAATTTTAAAGCCTCCTGTTAGGCCATCATCTACACGGCATAGCCCTGAATTTTCCAATGCGCAGCTCTTTGCAAAAGAGAGATATTGGCAAGGAAAAGCTGTCTTGTACCTTTGCATTTTTCTCCCAAACGAAGGACACTAGAATTTTTTTTTTAAAGCCTCCTGTTAGGCCATCATCTACACGGCATAGCCCTGAATTTTCCAATGCGCAGCTCTTTGCAAAAGAGAGATATTGGCAAGGATAAGCTGTCTTGTACCTTTGCATTTTTCTCCCAAACGAAGGACACTAGAAAGAAAATTTTAAAGCCTCCTGTTAGGCCATCATCTACACGGCATAGCCCTGAATTTTCCAATGCGCAGCTCTTTGCAAAAGAGAGATATTGGCAAGGAAAAGCTGTCTTGTACCTTTGCATTTTTCTCCCAAACGAAGGACACTAGAAAGAAAATTTTAAAGCCTCCTGTTAGGCCATCATCTACACGGCATAGCCCATAATTTTCCAATGCGCAGCTCTTTGCAAAAGAGAGATATTGGCAAGGAAAAGCTGTCTTGTACCTTTGCATTTTTCTCCCAAACGAAGGACACTAGAAAGAAAATTTTAAAGCCTCCTGTTAGGCCATCATCTACACGGCATAGCCCTGAATTTTCCAATGCGCAGCTCTTTGCAAAAGAGAGATATTGGCAAGGAAAAGCTGTCTTGTACCTTTGCATTTTTCTCCCAAACGAAGGACACTAGAAATTTTTTTTAAAGCCTCCTGTTAGGCCATCATCTACACGGCATAGCCCTGAATTTTCCAATGCGCAGCTCTTTGCAAAAGAGAGATATTGGCAAGGATAAGCTGTCTTGTACCTTTGCATTTTTCTCCCAAACGAAGGACACTAGAAAGAAAATTTTAAAGCCTCCTGTTAGGCCATCATCTACACGGCATAGCCCTGAATTTTCCAATGCGCAGCTCTTTGCAAAAGAGAGATATTGGCAAGGAAAAGCTGTCTTGTACCTTTGCATTTTTCTCCAAAACGAAGGACACTAGAAAGAAAATTTTAAAGCCTCCTGTTAGGCCATCATCTACACGGCATAGCCCTGAATTTTCCAATGCGCAGCTCTTTGCAAAAGAGAGATATTGGCAAGGAAAAGCTGTCTTGTACCTTTGCATTTTTCTCCCAAACGAAGGACACTAGAAATAAAATTGTAAAGCCTCCTGTTAGGCTATCATCTACACGGCATAGCCCTGAATTTTCCAATGCGCAGCTCTTTGCAAAAGAGAGATATTGGCAAGGAAAAGCTGTCTTGTACCTTTGCGTTTTTCTCCCAAACGAAGGACACTAGAAAGAAAATTGTAAAGCCTCCTGTTAGGCCATCATCTACACGGCATAGCCCTGAATTTTCCAATGCGCAGCTCTTTGCAAAAGAGAGATATTGGCAAGGAAAAGCTGTCTTGTACCTTTGCATTTTTCTCCCAAACGAAGGACACTAGAAAGAAAATTTTAAAGCCTCCTGTTAGGCCATCATCTACACGGCATAGCCCTGAATTTTCCAATGCGCAGCTCTTTGCAAAAGAGAGATATTGGCAAGGAAAAGCTGTCTTGTACCTTTGCATTTTTCTCCCAAACGAAGGACACTAGAAAGAAAATTTTAAAGCCTCCTGTTAGGCCATCATCTACACGGCATAGCCCATAATTTTCCGATGCGCAGCTCTTTGCAAAAGAGAGATATTGGCAAGGAAAAGCTGTCTTGTACCTTTGCATTTTTCTCCCAAACGAAGGACACTAGAAAGAAAATTTTAAAGCCTCCTGTTAGGCCATCATCTACACGGCATAGCCCTGAATTTTCCAATGCGCAGCTCTTTGCAAAAGAGAGATATTGGCAAGGAAAAGCTGTCTTGTACCTTTGCATTTTTCTCCCAAACGAAGGACACTAGAATTTTTTTTTAAAGCCTCCTGTTAGGCCATCATCTACACGGCATAGCCCTGAATTTTCCAATGCGCAGCTCTTTGCAAAAGAGAGATATTGGCAAGGAAAAGCTGTCTTGTACCTTTGCATTTTTCTCCCAAACGAAGGACACTAGAAAGAAAATTTTAAAGCCTCCTGTTAGGCCATCATCTACACGGCATAGCCCTGAATTTTCCAATGCGCAGCTCTTTGCAAAAGAGAGATATTGGCAAGGAAAAGCTGTCTTGTACCTTTGCATTTTTCTCCCAAACGAAGGACACTAGAAATAAAATTGTAAAGCCTCCTGTTAGGCTATCATCTACACGGCATAGCCCTGAATTTTCCAATGCGCAGCTCTTTGCAAAAGAGAGATATTGGCAAGGAAAAGCTGTCTTGTACCTTTGCGTTTTTCTCCCAAACGAAGGACACTAGAAAGAAAATTGTAAAGCCTCCTGTTAGGCCATCATCTACACGGCATAGCCCTGAATTTTCCAATGCGCAGCTCTTTGCAAAAGAGAGATATTGGCAAGGAAAAGCTGTCTTGTACCTTTGCATTTTTCTCCCAAACGAAGGACACTAGAAAGAAAATTTTAAAGCCTCCTGTTAGGCCATCATCTACACGGCATAGCCCTGAATTTTCCAATGCGCAGCTCTTTGCAAAAGAGAGATATTGGCAAGGAAAAGCTGTCTTGTACCTTTGCATTTTTCTCCCAAACGAAGGACACTAGAAAGAAAATTTTAAAGCCTCCTGTTAGGCCATCATCTACACGGCATAGCCCATAATTTTCCAATGCGCAGCTCTTTGCAAAAGAGAGATATTGGCAAGGAAAAGCTGTCTTGTACCTTTGCATTTTTCTCCCAAACGAAGGACACTAGAAAGAAAATTTTAAAGCCTCCTGTTAGGCCATCATCTACACGGCATAGCCCATAATTTTCCAATGCGCAGCTCTTTGCAAAAGAGAGATATTGGCAAGGATAAGCTGTCTTGTACCTTTGCATTTTTCTCCCAAACGAAGGACACTAGAAAGAAAATTTTAAAGCCTCCTGTTAGGCCATCATCTACACGGCATAGCCCTGAATTTTCCAATGCGCAGCTCTTTGCAAAAGAGAGATATTGGCAAGGAAAAGCTGTCTTGTACCTTTGCATTTTTCTCCCAAACGAAGGACACTAGAAAGAAAATTTTAAAGCCTCCTGTTAGGCCATCATCTACACGGCATAGCCCTGAATTTTCCAATGCGCAGCTCTTTGCAAAAGAGAGATATTGGCAAGGAAAAACTGTCTTGTTCCTTTGCATTTTTCTCCCAAACGAAGGACACTAGAATTTTTTTTTAAAGCCTCCTGTTAGGCCATCATCTACACGGCATAGCCCTGAATTTTCCAATGCGCAGCTCTTTGCAAAAGAGAGATATTGGCAAGGATAAGCTGTCTTGTACCTTTGCATTTTTCTCCCAAACGAAGGACACTAGAAAGAAAATTTTAAAGCCTCCTGTTAGGCCATCATCTACACGGCATAGCCCTGAATTTTCCAATGCGCAGCTCTTTGCAAAAGAGAGATATTGGCAAGGAAAAGCTGTCTTGTACCTTTGCATTTTTCTCCCAAACGAAGGACACTAGAAAGAAAATTTTAAAGCCTCCTGTTAGGCCATCATCTACACGGCATAGCCCATAATTTTCCAATGCGCAGCTCTTTGCAAAAGAGAGATATTGGCAAGGAAAAGCTGTCTTGTACCTTTGCATTTTTCTCCCAAACGAAGGACACTAGAAAGAAAATTTTAAAGCCTCCTGTTAGGCCATCATCTACACGGCATAGCCCTGAATTTTCCAATGCGCAGCTCTTTGCAAAAGAGAGATATTGGCAAGGAAAAGCTGTCTTGTACCTTTGCATTTTTCTCCCAAACGAAGGACACTAGACATTTTTTTTTAAAGCCTCCTGTTAGGCCATCATCTACACGGCATAGCCCTGAATTTTCCAATGCGCAGCTCTTTGCAAAAGAGAGATATTGGCAAGGATAAGCTGTCTTGTACCTTTGCATTTTTCTCCCAAACGAAGGACACTAGAAAGAAAATTTTAAAGCCTCCTGTTAGGCCATCATCTACACGGCATAGCCCTGAATTTTCCAATGCGCAGCTCTTTGCAAAAGAGAGATATTGGCAAGGAAAAGCTGTCTTGTACCTTTGCATTTTTCTCCCAAACGAAGGACACTAGAAAGAAAATTTTAAAGCCTCCTGTTAGGCCATCATCTACACGGCATAGCCCTGAATTTTCCAATGCGCAGCTCTTTGCAAAAGAGAGATATTGGCAAGGAAAAGCTGTCTTGTACCTTTGCATTTTTCTCCCAAACGAAGGACACTAGAAAGAAAATTTTAAAGCCTCCTGTTAGGCCATCATCTACACGGCATAGCCCTGAATTTTCCAATGCGCAGCTCTTTGCAAAAGAGAGATATTGGCAAGGATAAGCTGTCTTGTACCTTTGCATTTTTCTCCCAAACGAAGGACACTAGAAAGAAAATTTTAAAGCCTCCTGTTAGGCCATCATCTACACGGCATAGCCCTGAATTTTCCAATGCACAGCTCTTTGCAAAAGAGAGATATTGGCAAGGAAAAGCTGTCTTGTACCTTTGCATTTTTCTCCCAAACGAAGGACACTAGAACATTTTTTTTAAAGCCTCCTGTTAGGCCATCATCTACACGGCATAGCCCTGAATTTTCCAATGCGCAGCTCTTTGCAAAAGAGAGATATTGGCAAGGAAAAGCTGTCTTGTACCTTTGCATTTTTCTCCCAAACGAAGGACACTAGAAATAAAATTGTAAAGCCTCCTGTTAGGCCATCATCTACACGGCATAGCCCTGAATTTTCCAATGCGCAGCTCTTTGCAAAAGAGAGATACTGGCAAGGAAAAGCTGTCTTGTACCTTTGCATTTTTCTCCCAAACGAAGGACACTAGAAAGAAAATTTTAAAGCCTCCTGTTAGGCCATCATCTACACGGCATAGCCCATAATTTTCCAATGCGCAGCTCTTTGCAAAAGAGAGATATTGGCAAGGAAAAGCTGTCTTGTACCTTTGCATTTTTCTCCCAAACGAAGGACACTAGAAAGAAAATTTTAAAGCCTCCTGTTAGGCCATCATCTACACGGCATAGCCCTGAATTTTCCAATGCGCAGCTCTTTGCAAAAGAGAGATATTGGCAAGGAAAAGCTGTCTTGTACCTTTGCATTTTTCTCCCAAACGAAGGACACTAGAAAAATTTTTTTAAAGCCTCCTGTTAGGCCATCATCTACACGGCATAGCCCTGAATTTTCCAATGCGCAGCTCTTTGCAAAAGAGAGATATTGGCAAGGGTAAGCTGTCTTGTACCTTTGCATTTTTCACCCAAACGAAGGACACTAGAAAGAAAATTTTAAAGCCTCCTGTTAGGCCATCATCTACACGGCATAGCCCTGAATTTTCCAATGCACAGCTCTTTGCAAAAGAGAGATATTGGCAAGGAAAAGCTGTCTTGTACCTTTGCATTTTTCTCCCAAACGAAGGACACTAGAACATTTTTTTTAAAGCCTCCTGTTAGGCCATCATCTACACGGCATAGCCCTGAATTTTCCAATGCGCAGCTCTTTGCAAAAGAGAGATATTGGCAAGGAAAAGCTGTCTTGTACCTTTGCATTTTTCTCCCAAACGAAGGACACTAGAAAGAAAATTTTAAAGCCTCCTGTTAGGCCATCATCTACACGGCATAGCCCTGAATTTTCCAATGCGCAGCTCTTTGCAAAAGAGAGATATTGGCAAGGAAAAGCTGTCTTGTATCTTTGCATTTTTCTCCCAAACGAAGGACACTAGAAAGAAAATTTTAAAGCCTCCTGTTAGGCCATCATCTACACGGCATAGCCCATAATTTTCCAATGCGCAGCTCTTTGCAAAAGAGAGATATTGGCAAGGAAAAGCTGTCTTGTACCTTTGCATTTTTCTCCCAAACGAAGGACACTAGAAAGAAAATTTTAAAGCCTCCAGTTAGGCCATCATCTACACGGCATAGCCCTGAATTTTCCAATGCGCAGCTCTTTGCAAAAGAGAGATATTGGCAAGGAAAAGCTGTCTTGTACCTTTGCATTTTTCTCCCAAACGAAGGACACTAGAAAATTTTTTTTAAAGCCACCTGTTAGGCCATCATCTACACGGCATAGCCCTGAATTTTCCAATGCGCAGCTCTTTGCAAAAGAGAGATATTGGCAAGGATAAGCTGTCTTGTACCTTTGCATTTTTCTCCCAAACGAAGGACACTAGAAAGAAAATTTTAAAGCCTCCTGTTAGGCCATCATCTACACGGCATAGCCCTGAATTTTCCAATGCGCAGCTCTTTGCAAAAGAGAGATATTGGCAAGGAAAAGCTGTCTTGTACCTTTGCATTTTTCTCCCAAACGAAGGACACTAGAAAGAAAATTTTAAAGCCTCCTGTTAGGCCATCATCTACACGGCATAGCCCTGAATTTTCCAATGCGCAGCTCTTTGCAAAAGAGAGATATTGGCAAGGAAAAACTGTCTTGTACCTTTGCATTTTTCTCCCAAACGAAGGACACTAGAAAGAAAATTTTAAAGCCTCCTGTTAGGCCATCATCTACACGGCATAGCCCTGAATTTTCCAATGCGCAGCTCTTTGCAAAAGAGAGATATTGGCAAGGATAAGCTGTCTTGTACCTTTGCATTTTTCTCCCAAACGAAGGACACTAGAAAGAAAATTTTAAAGCCTCCTGTTAGGCCATCATCTACACGGCATAGCCCTGAATTTTCCAATGCACAGCTCTTTGCAAAAGAGAGATATTGGCAAGGAAAAGCTGTCTTGTACCTTTGCATTTTTCTCCCAAACGAAGGACACTAGAACATTTTTTTAAAGCCTCCTGTTAGGCCATCATCTACACGGCATAGCCCTGAATTTTCCAATGCGCAGCTCTTTGCAAAAGAGAGATATTGGCAAGGAAAAGCTGTCTTGTACCTTTGCATTTTTCTCCCAAACGAAGGACACTAGAAAGAAAATTTTAAAGCCTCCTGTTAGGCCATCATCTACACGGCATAGCCCTGAATTTTCCAATGCGCAGCTCTTTGCAAAAGAGAGATATTGGAAAGGAAAAGCTGTCTTGTACCTTTGCATTTTTCTCCCAAACGAAGGACACTAGAAAGAAAATTTTAAAGCCTCCTGTTAGGCCATCATCTACACGGCATAGCCCTGAATTTTCCAATGCGCAGCTCTTTGCAAAAGAGAGATATTGGCAAGGAAAAGCTGTCTTGTACCTTTGCATTTTTCTCCCAAACGAAGGACACTAGAAAGAAAATTTTAAAGCCTCCTGTTAGGCCATCATCTACACGGCATAGCCCTGAATTTTCCAATGCGCAGCTCTTTGCAAAAGAGAGATATTGGCAAGGAAAAGCTGTCTTGTACCTTTGCGTTTTTCTCCCAAACGAAGGACACTAGAAAGAAAATTTTAAAGCCTCCTGTTAGGCCATCATCTACACGGCATAGCCCTGAATTTTCCAATGCGCAGCTCTTTGCAAAAGAGAGATATTGGCAAGGAAAAGCTGTCTTGTACCTTTGCATTTTTCTCCCAAACGAAGGACACTAGAAAGAAAATTTTAAAGCCTCCTGTTAGGCCATCATCTACACGGCATAGCCCTGAATTTTCCAATGCGCAGCTCTTTGCAAAAGAGAGATATTGGCAAGGAAAAGCTGTCTTGTACCTTTGCATTTTTCTCCCAAACGAAGGACACTAGAATTTTTTTTTTAAAGCCTCCTGTTAGGCCATCATCTACACGGCATAGCCCTGAATTTTCCAATGCGCAGCTCATTGCAAAAGAGAGATATTGGCAAGGATAAGCTGTCTTGTACCTTTGCATTTTTCTCCCAAACGAAGGACACTAGAAAGAAAATTTTAAAGCCTCCTGTTAGGCCATCATCTACACGGCATAGCCCTAAATTTTCCAATGCGCAGCTCTTTGCAAAAGAGAGATATTGGCAAGGAAAAGCTGTCTTGTACCTTTGCATTTTTCTCCCAAACGAAGGACACTAGAAAGAAAATTTTAAAGCCTCCTGTTAGGCCATCATCTACACGGCATAGCCCTGAATTTTCCAATGCGCAGCTCTTTGCAAAAGAGAGATATTGGCAAGGATAAGCTGTCTTGTACCTTTGCATTTTTCTCCCAAACGAAGGACACTAGAAAGAAAATTTTAAAGCCTCCTGTTAGGCCATCATCTACACGGCATAGCCCTGAATTTTCCAATGCGCAGCTCTTTGCAAAAGAGAGATATTGGCAAGGAAAAGCTGTCTTGTACCTTTGCATTTTTCTCCCAAACGAAGGACAATAGAAATAAAATTGTAAAGCCTCCTGTTAGGCCATCATCTACACGGCATAGCCCTGAATTTTCCAATGCGCAGCTCTTTGCAAAAGAGAGATATTGGCAAGGAAAAGCTGTCTTGTACCTTTGCGTTTTTCTCCCAAACGAAGGACACTAGAAAGAAAATTTTAAAGCCTCCTGTTAGGCCATCATCTACACGGCATAGCCCTGAATTTTCCAATGCGCAGCTCTTTGCAAAAGAGAGATATTGGCAAGGAAAAGCTGTCTTGTACCTTTGCATTTTTCTCCCAAACGAAGGACACTAGAAAGAAAATTTTAAAGCCTCCTGTTAGGCCATCATCTACACGGCATAGCCCTGAATTTTCCAATGCGCAGCTCTTTGCAAAAGAGAGATATTGGCAAGGAAAAGCTGTCTTGTACCTTTGCATTTTTCTCCCAAACGAAGGACACTAGAATTTTTTTTTTTAAGCCTCCTGTTAGGCCATCATCTACACGGCATAGCCCTGAATTTTCCAATGCGCAGCTCTTTGCAAAAGAGAGATATTGGCAAGGATAAGCTGTCTTGTACCTTTGCATTTTTCTCCCAAACGAAGGACACTAGAAAGAAAATTTTAAAGCCTCCTGTTAGGCCATCATCTACACGGCATAGCCCTGAATTTTCCAATGCGCAGCTCTTTGCAAAAGAGAGATATTGGCAAGGAAAAGCTGTCTTGTACCTTTGCATTTTTCTCCCAAACGAAGGACACTAGAAAGAAAATTTTAAAGCCTCCTGTTAGGCCATCATCTACACGGCATAGCCCTGAATTTTCCAATGCGCAGCTCTTTGCAAAAGAGAGATATTGGCAAGGAAAAGCTGTCTTGTACCTTTGCATTTTTCTCCCAAACGAAGGACACTAGAAAGAAAATTTTAAAGCCTCCTGTTAGGCCATCATCTACACGGCATAGCCCTGAATTTTCCAATGCGCAGCTCTTTGCAAAAGAGAGATATTGGCAAGGAAAAGCTGTCTTGTACCTTTGCGTTTTTCTCCCAAACGAAGGACACTAGAAAGAAAATTTTAAAGCCTCCTGTTAGGCCATCATCTACACGGCATAGCCCTGAATTTTCCAATGCGCAGCTCTTTGCAAAAGAGAGATATTGGCAAGGAAAAGCTGTCTTGTACCTTTGCATTTTTCTCCCAAACGAAGGACACTAGAATTTTTTTTTTTAAAGCCTCCTGTTAGGCCATCATCTACACGGCATAGCCCTGAATTTTCCAATGCGCAGCTCATTGCAAAAGAGAGATATTGGCAAGGATAAGCTGTCTTGTACCTTTGCATTTTTCTCCCAAACGAAGGACACTAGAAAGAAAATTTTAAAGCCTCCTGTTAGGCCATCATCTACACGGCATAGCCCTAAATTTTCCAATGCGCAGCTCTTTGCAAAAGAGAGATATTGGCAAGGAAAAGCTGTCTTGTACCTTTGCATTTTTCTCCCAAACGAAGGACACTAGAAAGAAAATTTTAAAGCCTCCTGTTAGGCCATCATCTACACGGCATAGCCCTGAATTTTCCAATGCGCAGCTCTTTGCAAAAGAGAGATATTGGCAAGGATAAGCTGTCTTGTACCTTTGCATTTTTCTCCCAAACGAAGGACACTAGAAAGAAAATTTTAAAGCCTCCTGTTAGGCCATCATCTACACGGCATAGCCCTGAATTTTCCAATGCGCAGCTCTTTGCAAAAGAGAGATATTGGCAAGGAAAAGCTGTCTTGTACCTTTGCATTTTTCTCCCAAACGAAGGACAATAGAAATAAAATTGTAAAGCCTCCTGTTAGGCCATCATCTACACGGCATAGCCCTGAATTTTCCAATGCGCAGCTCTTTGCAAAAGAGAGATATTGGCAAGGAAAAGCTGTCTTGTACCTTTGCGTTTTTCTCCCAAACGAAGGACACTAGAAAGAAAATTTTAAAGCCTCCTGTTAGGCCATCATCTACACGGCATAGCCCTGAATTTTCCAATGCGCAGCTCTTTGCAAAAGAGAGATATTGGCAAGGAAAAGCTGTCTTGTACCTTTGCATTTTTCTCCCAAACGAAGGACACTAGAATTTTTTTTTTTAAGCCTCCTGTTAGGCCATCATCTACACGGCATAGCCCTGAATTTTCCAATGCGCAGCTCTTTGCAAAAGAGAGATATTGGCAAGGATAAGCTGTCTTGTACCTTTGCATTTTTCTCCCAAACGAAGGACACTAGAAAGAAAATTTTAAAGCCTCCTGTTAGGCCATCATCTACACGGCATAGCCCTGAATTTTCCAATGCGCAGCTCTTTGCAAAAGAGAGATATTGGCAAGGAAAAGCTGTCTTGTACCTTTGCATTTTTCTCCCAAACGAAGGACACTAGAAAGAAAATTTTAAAGCCTCCTGTTAGGCCATCATCTACACGGCATAGCTCTGAATTTTCCAATGCGCAGCTCTTTGCAAAAGAGAGATATTGGCAAGGAAAAACTGTCTTGTACCTTTGCATTTTTCTCCCAAACGAAGGACACTAGAAAGAAAATTTTAAAGCCTCCTGTTAGGCCATCATCTACACGGCATAGCCCTGAATTTTCCAATGCGCAGCTCTTTGCAAAAGAGAGATATTGGCAAGGAAAAGCTGTCATGTACCTTTGCATTTTTCTCCCAAACGAAGGACACTAGAAAGAAAATTTTAAAGCCTCCTGTTAGGCCATCATCTACACGGCATAGCCCATAATTTTCCAATGCGCAGCTCTTTGCAAAAGAGAGATATTGGCAAGGAAAAGCTGTCTTGTACCTTTGCATTTTTCTCCCAAACGAAGGACACTAGAAAGAAAATTTTAAAGCCTCCTGTTAGGCCATCATCTACACGGCATAGCCCTGAATTTTCCAATGCGCAGCTCTTTGCAAAAGAGAGATATTGGCAAGGAAAAGCTGTCTTGTACCTTTGCATTTTTCTCCCAAACGAAGGACACTAGAAAGAAAATTTTAAAGCCTCCTGTTAGGCCATCATCTACACGGCATAGCCCTGAATTTTCCAATGCGCAGCTCTTTGCAAAAGAGAGATATTGGCAAGGAAAAACTGTCTTGTACCTTTGCATTTTTCTCCCAAACGAAGGACACTAGAAAGAAAATTTTAAAGCCTCCTGTTAGGCCATCATCTACACGGCATAGCCCTGAATTTTCCAATGCGCAGCTCTTTGCAAAAGAGAGATATTGGCAAGGAAAAACTGTCTTGTACCTTTGCATTTTTCTCCCAAACGAAAGACACTAGAAAGAAAATTTTAAAGCCTCCTGTTAGGCCATCATCTACACGGCATAGCCCTGAATTTTCCAATGCGCAGCTCTTTGCAAAAGAGAGATATTGGCAAGGATAAGCTGTCTTGTACCTTTGCATTTTTCTCCCAAACGAAGGACACTAGAAAGAAAATTTTAAAGCCTCCTGTTAGGCCATCATCTACACGGCATAGCCCTGAATTTTCCAATGCACAGCTCTTTGCAAAAGAGAGATATTGGCAAGGAAAAGCTGTCTTGTACCTTTGCATTTTTCTCCCAAACGAAGGACACTAGAACATTTTTTTTAAAGCCTCCTGTTAGGCCATCATCTACACGGCATAGCCCTGAATTTTCCAATGCGCAGCTCTTTGCAAAAGAGAGATATTGGCAAGGAAAAGCTGTCTTGTACCTTTGCATTTTTCTCCCAAACGAAGGACACTAGAAAGAAAATTTTAAAGCCTCCTGTTAGGCCATCATCTACACGGCATAGCCCTGAATTTTCCAATGCGCAGCTCTTTGCAAAAGAGAGATATTGGAAAGGAAAAGCTGTCTTGTACCTTTGCATTTTTCTCCCAAACGAAGGACACTAGAAAGAAAATTTTAAAGCCTCCTGTTAGGCCATCATCTACACGGCATAGCCCTGAATTTTCCAATGCGCAGCTCTTTGCAAAAGAGAGATATTGGCAAGGAAAAGCTGTCTTGTACCTTTGCATTTTTCTCCCAAACGAAGGACACTAGAAAGAAAATTTTAAAGCCTCCTGTTAGGCCATCATCTACACGGCATAGCCCTGAATTTTCCAATGCGCAGCTCTTTGCAAAAGAGAGATATTGGCAAGGAAAAGCTGTCTTGTACCTTTGCGTTTTTCTCCCAAACGAAGGACACTAGAAAGAAAATTTTAAAGCCTCCTGTTAGGCCATCATCTACACGGCATAGCCCTGAATTTTCCAATGCGCAGCTCTTTGCAAAAGAGAGATATTGGCAAGGATAAGCTGTCTTGTACCTTTGCATTTTTCTCCCAAACGAAGGACACTAGAAAGAAAATTTTAAAGCCTCCTGTTAGGCCATCATCTACACGGCATAGCCCTGAATTTTCCAATGCACAGCTCTTTGCAAAAGAGAGATATTGGCAAGGAAAAGCTGTCTTGTACCTTTGCATTTTTCTCCCAAACGAAGGACACTAGAACATTTTTTTTAAAGCCTCCTGTTAGGCCATCATCTACACGGCATAGCCCTGAATTTTCCAATGCGCAGCTCTTTGCAAAAGAGAGATATTGGCAAGGAAAAGCTGTCTTGTACCTTTGCATTTTTCTCCCAAACGAAGGACACTAGAAAGAAAATTTTAAAGCCTCCTGTTAGGCCATCATCTACACGGCATAGCCCTGAATTTTCCAATGCGCAGCTCTTTGCAAAAGAGAGATATTGGAAAGGAAAAGCTGTCTTGTACCTTTGCATTTTTCTCCCAAACGAAGGACACTAGAAAGAAAATTTTAAAGCCTCCTGTTAGGCCATCATCTACACGGCATAGCCCTGAATTTTCCAATGCGCAGCTCTTTGCAAAAGAGAGATATTGGCAAGGAAAAGCTGTCTTGTACCTTTGCATTTTTCTCCCAAACGAAGGACACTAGAAAGAAAATTTTAAAGCCTCCTGTTAGGCCATCATCTACACGGCATAGCCCTGAATTTTCCAATGCGCAGCTCTTTGCAAAAGAGAGATATTGGCAAGGAAAAGCTGTCTTGTACCTTTGCGTTTTTCTCCCAAACGAAGGACACTAGAAAGAAAATTTTAAAGCCTCCTGTTAGGCCATCATCTACACGGCATAGCCCTGAATTTTCCAATGCGCAGCTCTTTGCAAAAGAGAGATATTGGCAAGGAAAAGCTGTCTTGTACCTTTGCATTTTTCTCCCAAACGAAGGACACTAGAAAGAAAATTTTAAAGCCTCCTGTTAGGCCATCATCTACACGGCATAGCCCTGAATTTTCCAATGCGCAGCTCTTTGCAAAAGAGAGATATTGGCAAGGAAAAGCTGTCTTGTACCTTTGCATTTTTCTCCCAAACGAAGGACACTAGAATTTTTTTTTTTAAAGCCTCCTGTTAGGCCATCATCTACACGGCATAGCCCTGAATTTTCCAATGCGCAGCTCATTGCAAAAGAGAGATATTGGCAAGGATAAGCTGTCTTGTACCTTTGCATTTTTCTCCCAAACGAAGGACACTAGAAAGAAAATTTTAAAGCCTCCTGTTAGGCCATCATCTACACGGCATAGCCCTAAATTTTCCAATGCGCAGCTCTTTGCAAAAGAGAGATATTGGCAAGGAAAAGCTGTCTTGTACCTTTGCATTTTTCTCCCAAACGAAGGACACTAGAAAGAAAATTTTAAAGCCTCCTGTTAGGCCATCATCTACACGGCATAGCCCTGAATTTTCCAATGCGCAGCTCTTTGCAAAAGAGAGATATTGGCAAGGATAAGCTGTCTTGTACCTTTGCATTTTTCTCCCAAACGAAGGACACTAGAAAGAAAATTTTAAAGCCTCCTGTTAGGCCATCATCTACACGGCATAGCCCTGAATTTTCCAATGCGCAGCTCTTTGCAAAAGAGAGATATTGGCAAGGAAAAGCTGTCTTGTACCTTTGCATTTTTCTCCCAAACGAAGGACAATAGAAATAAAATTGTAAAGCCTCCTGTTAGGCCATCATCTACACGGCATAGCCCTGAATTTTCCAATGCGCAGCTCTTTGCAAAAGAGAGATATTGGCAAGGAAAAGCTGTCTTGTACCTTTGCGTTTTTCTCCCAAACGAAGGACACTAGAAAGAAAATTTTAAAGCCTCCTGTTAGGCCATCATCTACACGGCATAGCCCTGAATTTTCCAATGCGCAGCTCTTTGCAAAAGAGAGATATTGGCAAGGAAAAGCTGTCTTGTACCTTTGCATTTTTCTCCCAAACGAAGGACACTAGAAAGAAAATTTTAAAGCCTCCTGTTAGGCCATCATCTACACGGCATAGCCCTGAATTTTCCAATGCGCAGCTCTTTGCAAAAGAGAGATATTGGCAAGGAAAAGCTGTCTTGTACCTTTGCATTTTTCTCCCAAACGAAGGACACTAGAATTTTTTTTTTTAAGCCTCCTGTTAGGCCATCATCTACACGGCATAGCCCTGAATTTTCCAATGCGCAGCTCTTTGCAAAAGAGAGATATTGGCAAGGATAAGCTGTCTTGTACCTTTGCATTTTTCTCCCAAACGAAGGACACTAGAAAGAAAATTTTAAAGCCTCCTGTTAGGCCATCATCTACACGGCATAGCCCTGAATTTTCCAATGCGCAGCTCTTTGCAAAAGAGAGATATTGGCAAGGAAAAGCTGTCTTGTACCTTTGCATTTTTCTCCCAAACGAAGGACACTAGAAAGAAAATTTTAAAGCCTTCTGTTAGGCCATCATCTACACGGCATAGCTCTGAATTTTCCAATGCGCAGCTCTTTGCAAAAGAGAGATATTGGCAAGGAAAAACTGTCTTGTACCTTTGCATTTTTCTCCCAAACGAAGGACACTAGAAAGAAAATTTTAAAGCCTCCTGTTAGGCCATCATCTACACGGCATAGCCCTGAATTTTCCAATGCGCAGCTCTTTGCAAAAGAGAGATATTGGCAAGGAAAAGCTGTCATGTACCTTTGCATTTTTCTCCCAAACGAAGGACACTAGAAAGAAAATTTTAAAGCCTCCTGTTAGGCCATCATCTACACGGCATAGCCCATAATTTTCCAATGCGCAGCTCTTTGCAAAAGAGAGATATTGGCAAGGAAAAGCTGTCTTGTACCTTTGCATTTTTCTCCCAAACGAAGGACACTAGAAAGAAAATTTTAAAGCCTCCTGTTAGGCCATCATCTACACGGCATAGCCCTGAATTTTCCAATGCGCAGCTCTTTGCAAAAGAGAGATATTGGCAAGGAAAAGCTGTCTTGTACCTTTGCATTTTTCTCCCAAACGAAGGACACTAGAAAGAAAATTTTAAAGCCTCCTGTTAGGCCATCATCTACACGGCATAGCCCTGAATTTTCCAATGCGCAGCTCTTTGCAAAAGAGAGATATTGGCAAGGATAAGCTGTCTTGTACCTTTGCATTTTTCTCCCAAACGAAGGACACTAGAAAGAAAATTTTAAAGCCTCCTGTTAGGCCATCATCTACACGGCATAGCCCTGAATTTTCCAATGCACAGCTCTTTGCAAAAGAGAGATATTGGCAAGGAAAAGCTGTCTTGTACCTTTGCATTTTTCTCCCAAACGAAGGACACTAGAACATTTTTTTTAAAGCCTCCTGTTAGGCCATCATCTACACGGCATAGCCCTGAATTTTCCAATGCGCAGCTCTTTGCAAAAGAGAGATATTGGCAAGGAAAAGCTGTCTTGTACCTTTGCATTTTTCTCCCAAACGAAGGACACTAGAAAGAAAATTTTAAAGCCTCCTGTTAGGCCATCATCTACACGGCATAGCCCTGAATTTTCCAATGCGCAGCTCTTTGCAAAAGAGAGATATTGGCAAGGAAAAGCTGTCTTGTACCTTTGCATTTTTCTCCCAAACGAAGGACACTAGAAAGAAAATTTTAAAGCCTCCTGTTAGGCCATCATCTACACGGCATAGCCCTGAATTTTCCAATGCGCAGCTCTTTGCAAAAGAGAGATATTGGCAAGGAAAAGCTGTCCTGTACCTTTGCATTTTTCTCCCAAACGAAGGAAACTAGAAAGAAAATTTTAAAGCCTCCTGTTAGGCCATCATCTACACGGCATAGCCCTGAATTTTCCAATGCGCAGCTCTTTGTAAAAAAAAGATATTGGCAAGGAAAAACTGTCTTGTACCATTGGATTTTTCTCCCAAACGAAGGACACTAGAATGAAAATTTTAAAGCCTCCTGTTAGTGCTTCATCTACATGGTATAGCCCTGAATTTTCCAATGCGTAGCTCTTTGCAAAAGAGAGATATTGGCAATGAAAAGCTGTCTTGTACCTTTGCATTTTTCTCCCAAACGAAGGACACTAGAAAGAAAATTTTAAAGCCTCCTATTAGGCCATCATCTACACGGCATAGCCCTGAATTTTCCAATGCGCAGCTCTTTGCAAAAGAGAGATATTGGCAAGGAAAAGCTGTCTTGTACCTTTGCATTTTTCTCCCAAACGAAGGACACTAGAAAGAGAATTTTAAAGCCTCCTGTTAGGCCATCATCTACACGGCATAGCCCTGAATTTTCCAATGCGCAGCTCTTTGCAAAAGAGAGATATTAGCAAGGAAAAACTGTCTTGTACCTTTGCATTTTTCTCCCAAACGAAGGACACTAGAAAGAAAATTATAAAGCCTCCTGTAAGGCCATCATCTACACGGCATAGCCCTGAATTTTCCAATGCGCAGCTCTTTGCAAAAGAGAGATATTGGCAAGGATAAGCTGTCTTGTACCTTTGCATTTTTCTCCCAAACGAAGGACACTAGAAAATTTTTTTTAAAGCCTCCTGTTAGGCCATCATCTACACGGCATAGCCCTGAATTTTCCAATGCGCAGCTCTTTGCAAAAGAGAGATATTGGCAAGGATAAACTGTCTTGTACCTTTGCATTTTTCTCCCAAACGAAAGACACTAGAAAGAAAATTTTAAAGCCTCCTGTTAGGCCATCATCTACACGGCATAGCCCTGAATTTTCCAATGCGCAGCTCTTTGCAAAAGAGAGATATTGGCAAGGAAAAGCTGTCTTGTACCTTTGCATTTTTCTCCCAAACGAAGGACACTAGAAAGAAAATTTTAAAGCCTCCTGTTAGGCCATCATCTACACGGCATAGCCCTGAATTTTCCAATGCGCAGCTCTTTGCAAAAGAGAGATATTGGCAAGGAAAAGCTGTCTTGTACCTTTGCGTTTTTCTCCCAAACGAAGGACACTAGAAAGAAAATTTTAAAGCCTCCTGTTAGGCCATCATCTACACGGCATAGCCCTGAATTTTTCAATGCGCAGCTCTTTGCAAAAGAGAGATATTGGCAAGGAAAAGCTGTCTTGTACCTTTGCATTTTTCTCCCAAACGAAGGACACTAGAAAGAAAATTTTAAAGCCTCCTGCTAGGCCATCATCTACACGGCATAGCCCTGAATTTTCCAATGCGCAGCTCTTTGCAAAAGAGAGATATTGGCAAGGAAAAGCTGTCTTGTACCTTTGCATTTTTCTCCCAAACGAAGGACACTAGAAAGAAAATTTTAAAGCCTCCTGTTAGGCCATCATCTACACGGCATAGCCCTGAATTTTCCAATGCGCAGCTCTTTGCAAAAGAGAGATATTGGCAAGGAAAAGCTGTCTTGTACCTTTGCGTTTTTCTCCCAAACGAAGGACACTAGAAAGAAAATTTTAAAGCCTCCTGTTAGGCCATCATCTACACGGCATAGCCCTGAATTTTTCAATGCGCAGCTCTTTGCAAAAGAGAGATATTGGCAAGGAAAAGCTGTCTTGTACCTTTGCATTTTTCTCCCAAACGAAGGACACTAGAAAGAAAATTTTAAAGCCTCCTGCTAGGCCATCATCTACACGGCATAGCCCTGAATTTTCCAATGCGCAGCTCTTTGCAAAAGAGAGATATTGGCAAGGAAAAGCTGTCTTGTACCTTTGCATTTTTCTCCCAAACGAAGGACACTAGAACATTTTTTTTTAAAGCCTCCTGTTAGGCCATCATCTACACGGCATAGCCCTGAATTTTCCAATGCGCAGCTCTTTGCAAAAGAGAGATATTGGCAAGGAAAAGCTGTCTTGTACCTTTGCATTTTTCTCCCAAACGAAGGACACTAGAAAGAAAATTTTAAAGCCTCCTGTTAGGCCATCATCTACACGGCATAGCCCTGAATTTTCCAATGCGCAGCTCTTTGCAAAAGAGAGATATTGGCAAGGAAAAGCTGTCTTGTGCCTTTGCATTTTTCTCCCAAACGAAGGACACTAGAAAGAAAATTTTAAAGCCTCCTGTTAGGCCATCATCTACACGGCATAGCCCTGAATTTTCCAATGCGCAGCTCTTTGCAAAAGAGAGATATTGGCAAGGAAAAGCTGTCTTGTACCTTTGCATTTTTCTCCCAAACGAAGGACACTAGAAAGAAAATTTTAAAGCCTCCTGTTAGGCCATCATCTACACGGCATAGCCCTGAATTTTCCAATGCGCAGCTCTTTGCAAAAGAGAGATATTGGCAAGGAAAAGCTGTCTTGTACCTTCATGTGCAGCAGAGTACAGCAATGGAAGCATGCTGAGCACATAACCCAGAGGTAGGCAGATTGAAACTATCCTCTGCTATATGCATTTGTTTTTGTTAATTAAAGTATTCCAAAACTGGGATTGATATGTTGGCTCTTTTATTTTTACTTACAGTACAATAACTTTTACCATTTTAATTTGTTTTAATAGTATATTGACAGTATTGTTTTCTTTCAAAAATCCACTTAATTTTCTTTACCCTATTATTAAAATGGTAATTGACAAAAACAAACTACATTGTCACCAGAAGAGCAATACAAAATGTACAAGTGATATATTAAAATCATATTTCCAGCTTGAATTTCAATGATGCATTGGGGCAACGATTTTGTGAGAAACATTTTCACCCTTAAATAAAGATTTTCTTAATTCCTTACCTGTGTGCTAATTAGATATCACCTTGTTTTCACATTAAACAGACTTCCACATGAGAAAGCAGCAAGGATGCAGTGGCGTTAATGTTTCCTGGTGTCAACCTGTATTATTTCAGTAGACATTGAAATGAGGATGCATCTTGCTGCCTTTCCAATGAAGCAAGTTTAATTTAGTAATAGGTTAAAAACCATCCTTACAAAGGTGTTAATCAGAGACTTGGCTTTGTGGACACTTTTCAGAGAACAAATTTGTTAGCATAAAAATAAAGCCAGAAAATTAAGAGCTGTTTAATCACTCAATTGGATTTTTTTTGCCAGCATATTTCTTTTTCTCTGCAACCCACTGCTAAATTGTGCTTCCTAGCTGTTTTTATAAAATCACTGAATCAAATCTAACTCTGATTACATCAGAGAAGGCCAGGTACCCTACACCATAAGAGGGGATTTGAAATTTTGACTTGTCTACTTAAAGATCACCAAAATCTGATAACAAGGTCAATTACGTCCCTGGGTGGGATTGAACCACCAACCTTTTGGTTAGTAGCCGGACACACTAACCGATTGCGCCACAGAGACACTTTGCAAAAAGTACATACTGACAAAGACTAATAAGCATTCATCTAAAATGTTTCCTAGAAAAACTTTAAAAAGTCAATAATCTGGAGAGTTTTTGTAAGATGTTTCTTCCATCCACCAACGAAGAAACACATTGGTACTTTCCCATGATGAGTGAGTGCTTCAGGATCTCTTGCACTTACATGTGCAGCAGAGTACTGCAATGGAAGCATGCTGGGCCCATAACCCAGAGGTAGGCAGATTAAAACTATCCTCTGCTATATGCATTTTTTTTGTTAATTAAAGTAATCCAAAACTGGGATTGATATTTTTGCTCTTTTATTTTTCATTAAAGTACAATAACTTTTACCATTTTAATTTGTTTTAATAGTATATTGAAAGTATTGTTTTCTTTTAAAAATCCACTTAATTTTCTTTACCCTATTATTAAAATGGTAATTGACAAAAACAAACTACATTGTCAGCAGAAGAGCAATACAAAATGTACAAGTGATATATTAAAATCATCTTTCCAGCTTGAATTTCAATGATGCATTGGGGCAACGATTTTGTGAGAAACATTTTCACCCTTAAATAAAGATTTTCTTAATTCCTTACCTGTGTGCTAATTAGATATCACCTTGTTTTCACATTAAACAGACTTTTACATGAGAAAGCAGCAAGGATGCAGTGGCGTTAATGTTTCCTGGTGTCAACCTGTATAATTTCAGTAGACATTGAAATGAGGATGCATCTTGCTGCCTTTCCAATGAAGCAAGTTTAATTTAGTAATAGGTGAAAAACCATCCTTACAAAGGTGTTAATCTGAGACTTTGCTTTGTGGACACTTTTCAGAGAACAAATTTGTTAGCATAAAAATAAAGCCAGAAAATGAAGAGCTGTTTAATCACTCAATTGGATTTTTTTGCCAGCATATTTCTTTTTCTCTGCAACCCACTGCTAAATTGTGCTTCCTAGCTGTTTTTATAAAATCACTGAATCAAATCTAACTCTGATTACATCAGAGAAGGCCAGGTACCCTACACCATAAGAGGGGGTTTGAAAAAAACTGACCAGATGTGTTGTAAATTTGGAGAAGGATCTGTTAATCTAAGTTTCGGACCCTAAAATAGATTTGCGCTATTTATCGCGTTGCCACCTTTTCGCCTGTTACAATAACACTAGCGTGTGATTTGAGTTACGTGGGCGTACCCGGACGCTCCGTTGCGTAATATACGCTGCGTGCGTCGGCCTTTGAGTTGCGTACGCGAGTCTCACCCTTTGTTAGAGACACGTGTACACAAAGCAAATATCCACCGTAACACAATGTACACGTTTATCAATGTAGATGATCCTCGATCATCTACCGAACACCACACCAATCTCTCCTTGTATCTTTAGGCAGAGCTGCGTGTGTGTTTTGCAATTTATCTCTTAATGTATTACTTTTATACTTTAACTATGAAATAGCGGCAGATCTCTCTTAGCACGTTTTATCAATTATAGAATGGCAAACAGAAGAGTGATATATGAAAATACACGAATGAAAAGAAATGCAGATATGTGCGTGCGTGCGTACGCAAGACAGAAATAAACAGTTTTAAAAGACACTAGCGTGTTGTTCTTACCTCCGGTTCCGGATTCCCTCAGCACCCTTTACTAAGCGAAGCAGACGCTTATCCAGACAGCACTACGAGGAATATGATCTCTCGCCCTTTGCTGATGGATAATGTCTGCTGAAATTACCTAGTGCAGATATGTGAAGGACGGACGAGCCGCCAATTGATAAAGCTAAATATTTATCTTACTTAAAACCCTTTAAGAGGCCTAAGAACACTGTACGCTATTAACGTATGGAGTACCGTAAGGGTACGCACGTTGCGTAACAATCGCTTAGCCGTAGTCGAGACGCTCAAGCGCCACGTTCGCTCACGGCCAAGGGATCGCAGGCAGGCCCGCTATTGTCTGCCGACTAACGTAATGATTCACTATAGCGTAGCGGACGCTCGGGACCACGAGGAGATCACCAGCGGCGCAGACGCTCACAATGTTAAACCCTTATAACAATACCATAAAACAGTGTATTATGCAGTAACCCTTGGTGTAGTGATAAGATGAGAATGCAACACTTTGTAAGCGGGATTACGCTAAAACTATTTGAGCGATAGAGACGCTCATATTACCCACTGCAATACAATGAACACACAATACCGGTCTAAGGGTCTAACGCCTTTTAAGGAAATGAATGAACGTTCAAAAAGAATATTACAATACAAGTCATACACTACCAATATAACATAGACTACCTAACCAGATAACTACACATGAAATACAATATCAGTACAATAACTATATAAGAGAAACGAGAGAGAAAGAGAAGAGAGAGAGATATGGCTCAGAATAACAAGAAAGACAATATGATTGCGGAGAAAAACTTACGCACAAAGGGGAACGATCGCATGCGCCTCTGGACATCCAGCTCCCGATTATCAGCAATGAGAACCATTGAAGAGTGAGAGCTGGATGTAATCGGCTTGTCTATTTATGCCCCACACACAATACAATTCAATGGTCCCTACAATCTCATTGTTCATTGGACACAGGAATTCGTCTTCGCACTAAAACAAAAGGTCATAGGTTGGTTCATACAGGTGGGCTGTGACTACTTCCAACTGCTCAGGTGGGTGGGAAACTAGGTTTCCCGCCGCATGGATAAGTAAGTGCAAATAATAGTAAATGGACATAAACTTCTTATGTCCATAACTATTCGCACGAGCGATTAATCTGCTCCAAACCAACACCGGAATATTGCTAATTAAATACTCTTCCGATGGATACTAAACACCACTGTATAATCCTTGTCTGACCCCTTGTATCAGAAAAAGAGGGATCTCTCTGTCCATGAACATGCTACATTAACTAAACTTTCAGAATCTATCAAAGGGACCATGATCTACAAAATACATTATACAGTTAAAATATGTTATGAACGAGTCGCCCGCTAGACGCACATAAACTTTACCGTAAATGCGCACACCATGCGCCCGCGGGTGCCCGCAACGGCGAGTATGCGCACGCACGGCAGGGCTCATGAACGTGCAACAGGCACTCGCATGAGGTGCCAATATGGCAGTGTGCATAGTGATATTTTTCTGACTTTGACAAACATTACACACATAAGTACTGTGTTGCAGCACAGATAAAACACAATACAAATGCTGTCGGTATAGTACAGTTCAAGAACTACAGCACAGGCCAGCCTACACTATAAATCATGAACTGCACTATACATTTAAACAATACAATAATACAACAGTTAATAAGGCTATGGGTGTGGAGTGTAAGAGGGTGAGGGAATCACAAGCCCGAAGCTTTATTGAAAGACAGACACATATAAAGGGAGGATTAATAAATACAAAGATATCCTTAACTATAGAATGTAGTCCAATCCGGTCTTTCAACTCTTCCACAACTTAAAAACGGATAGTGTTCCCAAGCCTTCCATCCTGGAATATCTTCAGTCTCTCGCCAATGAAGAAAACAATCCCTCCAGCAGACTCTTCAACCACGATACAAGATCACAGCCAAAAGGGCGAGAAGCAACTACGCTTGCATTTAACCAAAATAGCTAAAACTTAGTGGAGGAAAGTGCAGTGCACCAAAACATAAGCTGACACAATCATGGAGAATGCGCCAGCATATATGCTCTTCTATCTATATTTTGCAAACCTGCTCTTGTCCCCTCCAGCTGCTCCATGTAGATTTGACGTCTGGCAAGGTGCATAACCCACTGACAAGCAGGCACACTCCTGCATGAGTTTTCACTCTCACTAGCTGGATGATACACATTCATTTGCATGTGCTCCACCTCCGACACACCGCCCACCCAACCACCCAGTCACCAGAGCCACCCACAAGCCAACTGGCTCCGTGACTTAATTTGCACAGTGCAGTCATCCAGGCAGCATGTCCTTCTCAATGGAAGGATCTCTGGTTCCATGGAATCTTCCGCATTTGAATGCTGCGGAACAAAAAGGATTTAAACATTCAGCTTGCTAGCATTCAATGTACCTGCGGCTTGGCTCTAGCACATGGGTCTTCATCCTGCGGCCCTCCAGCTGCTGTGAAACTACACATCCCAGCATGCCCTGCCACAGTTTTGCTATTAAGGTATGCTAAAACTGAGGCAGGGCATGCTGGGATGTGTAGTCCCACAGCAGCTGGAGGGTCGCAGGTTGAAGACCCATGTTCTAGCATGCCTGTTCTATGATGCATGTTCCGTGAAGTCACAATCAGCTTGGAATGGGGTATCTAGCAGGCATTTGCTGACAGCCACTTGAGGTAGACACACATCAGGAGATGCAGCATATCGGAGGTCTTCGATGCCTTTCCAGCAAATGCACACCACCTGCTGCTGGTCTGGACACAAAACAATGCCCACAATCGAAGTCCCAAAATGCCCAACTACAGGATTCATGTAAGTAGTGAATTTAGGAATGAATTTAGAAGTAGGAAATTAAGTTAGTTCACAAGTACATTCAAATTCAGATCTAAAGTCTAGGTAGGCCTCACGTCCTGGCAGCCCCCAGCATTTAAAAATGCCTTGATTAGAGGTAGGGAATTAAATGTAGATAAGAAGTAGACGCAAAATAAGACTCCACAGAGCAGTTATCAGGTGTCTTTATCAATTGTTGCATTTAAAAAATCAAGCAATTAGGGAACACAATGTTGCAACAATGTAACCCTATTTGCAAAATAGTACTAAATAAGTTTGTCGATGTAAGACATTTGCAAAGGCGCATTTAAAACACACTGGAAAATGCAACTGAATCTGTTTTTGGAGGCTAGAATAGGAAATGTGCATCGGTCCAACAAGTACTGAAAGCTCTTCTACCATCTTCCTTTTCTGAAAAGCCATTTAATATATGGTTCCCAGATAGGGGACGTATCAGATATTGCCTTTCAAAAGCAGCAAATATCATACCACTTCTATTGCCATCAAAGATAAACATTGATTGTTTTCAGATATTGGATTGAAAAAGCAGTCTTTATTGACATAAAGAAGCAAAAAAACATACATAAACATTACACACATAAGTACTGTGTTGCAGCACAGCCAAAACACAATACAAATGCTGTCGGTATAGTACAGAACAAGAACTACAGCACAGGCCAGCCTACACTATAAATCATGAACTGCACTATACATTTAAACTATACAATAATACAACAGTTAATAAGGCTATGTGTGTGGAGTGTAAGAGGGTGAGGGAATCACAAGACCAAAGCTTTATTGTAACACAGACACATATAAGGGGAGGGGCAATAAATAGAAAGGTATCCTTTACTATAGAATGTAGTCCAATCCGACGTCTGTGCTCTTCCACAACTGAAAAACGGATAGTGTTCCCAAGCCTTCCATCCTGGAATATCTTTGGTCTTTCGCCAATGAAGAAAACAATCCCTCCCTCCAGCAGACCCTTCAACCACGATACAAGATCACAGCCAAAAGGCAGAGAAGCAACTACACTTGAGCTTAACAAAAATGGCTAAAACTTAGTGGAGGAAAGTGCAGTGCACCAAAACATAAGCTGACACAATCATGGAGAATGTGCCAGCATATGTGCTCTTCTATCTATATTTTGCAAACCTGCTCTTGTCCCCTCCAGCTGCTCTATGTAGATTTGACGTCTGGCAAGGTGCATAACCCACTGACAAGCAGGCACACTCCTGCATGAGTTTTCTCTCTCACTAGCTGGATGATACACAATCATTTGCATGTGCTCCACCTCCGACACACCACCCACCCAACCACCCAGTCACCAGAGCCACCCACAAACCAACTGGCTCCGTGATTTAATTTGCACAGTGTAGTCATCCAGGCAGCATGTCCTTCTCAATGGAAGGATCTCTGGTTCCATGGAATCTTCCACATTGGAATGCTGCGGAACAAAAAGGATTTAAATATTCAGCTTGCTGGCATTCAATGTACCTGCGGCTTGGCTCTAGCACATGGGTCTTCATCCTGTGGCCCTCCAGCTGCTGTGAAACTACACATCCCAGCATGCCCTGCCACAGTTTTGCTATTAAGGTATGCTAAAACTGAGGCAGGGCATGCTGGGATGTGTAGTTCCACAGCAGCTGGAGGGTCGCAGGTTGAAGACCCATGTTCTAGCATGTCTGTTCTATGATGCATGTACCGTGATGTCACAATCAGCTTGGAATGGGGTGTCTAGCAGGCATTTGCTGACAGACACTTGAGGGAGACACACATCAGGAGATGCAGCATATCGGAGGTCTTCGATGCCTTTCCAGCAAATGCACACCACCTGCTGCTGGTCTGGACACAAAACAATGCCCACAATCGGAGTCCCAAAATGCCCAACTACAGGATTCATGTAAGTAGTGAATTTAGGAATGAATTTAGACGTAGGAAATTAAGTTAGTTCACAAGTACATTCAAATTCAGATCTAAAGTCTAGGTAGGCCTCACGTCCTGGCAGCCCCCAGCATTTAAAAATGCCTTGATTAGAGGTAGAGAATTAAATGTAGATAAGAAGTAGACACAAAATAAGACTCCACAGAGCAGTTATCAGGTGTCTTTATCAATTGTTGCATTTAAAAAAATCAAGCAATTAGGGAACACAATGTTGCAACAATGTAACCCTATTTGCAAAATAGTACTAAATAAGTTTGTCGATGTAAGACATTTGCAAAGGCGCATCCAAAACACGCTGGAAAATGCAACTGAATCTGTTTTTGGAGGCTAGAATAGGAAATGAGCATCGGTCCTACAAGTACTGAAAGCTCTTCTCCCATCTCCCTTTTCTGAAAAGCCATTTAATATATGGTTCCCAGATAGGGGACATATCAGATATTGCCTTTCAAAAGCAGCAAATATCATACCACTTCTATTGCCATCAAAGATAAACATTGATTGTTTTCAGATATTGGATTGAAAAAGCAGTCTTTATTGACATAAAGAAGCAAAAAAACATACATAAACATTACACACATAAGTACCGTGTTGCAGCACAGCCAAAACACAATACAAATGCTGTCGGTATAGTACAGTTCAAGAACTACAGCACAGGCCAGCCTACACTATAAATCATGAACTGCACTATACATTTAAACAATACAATAATACAACAGTTAATAAGGCTATGGGTGTGGAGTGTAAGAGGGTGAGGGAATCACAAGCCCGAAGCTTTATTGAAAGACAGACACATATAAAGGGAGGATTAATAAATACAAAGATATCCTTTACTATAGAATGTAGTCCAATCCGGTCTTTCAACTCTTCCACAACTGAAAAACGGATAGTGTTCCCAAGCCTTCCATCCTGGAATATCTTCAGTCTCTCGCCAATGAAGAAAACAATCCCTCCAGCAGACTCTTCAACCACGATACAAGATCACAGCCAAAAGGGCGAGAAGCCACTACACTTGCGTTTAACCAAAATGGCTAAAACTTAGTGAAGGAAAGTGCAGTGCACCAAAACATAAGCTGACACAATCATGGAGAATGCGCCAGCATATATGCTCTTCTATCTATATTTTGCAAACCTGCTCTTGTCCCCTCCAGCTGCTCCATGTAGATTTGACGCCTGGCAAGGTGCATAACCCACTGACAAGCAGGCACACTCCTGCATGAGTTTTCACTCTCACTAGCTGGATGATACACATTCATTTGCATGTGCTTCACCTCCGACACACCGCCCACCCAACCACCAAGTCACCAGAGCCACCCACAAGCCAACTGGCTCCGTGATTTAATTTGCACAGTGCAGTCATCCAGGCAGCATGTCCTTCTCAATGGAATAATCTCTGGTTCCATGGAATCTTCCGCATTGGAATGCTGCGGAACAAAAATGATTTAAACATTCAGCTTGCTAGCATTCAATGTACCTGCGGCTTGGCTCTAGCACATGGGTCTTCATCCTGTGGCCCTCCAGCTGCTGTGAAACTACACATCCCAGCATGCCCTGCCACAGTTTTGCTATTAAGGTATGCTAAAACTGAGGCAGGGCATGCTGGTATATGTAGTTCCACAGCAGCTGGAGGGTCGCAGGTTGAAGACCCATATTCTAGCATGCCTGTTCTATGATGCATGTTCCGTGATGTCACAATCAGCTTGGAATGGGGTGTCTAGCATGCATTTGCTGACAGCCACTTGAGGGAGACACACATCAGGAGATGCAGCATATCGGAGGTCTTCGATGCCTTTCCAGCAAATGCACACCACCAGCTGCTGGTCTGGACACAAAACAATGCCCACAATTGAAGGTTCAAAATGCCCAACTACAGGATTAATGTAAGTAGTGAATTTAGGAATGAATTTAGAAGTAGGAAATTAAGTTAGTTCACAAGTACATTCAAATTCAGATCTAAAGTCTAGGTAGGCCTCACGTCCTGGCAGCCCCCAGCATTTAAAAATGCCTTGATTAGAGGTAGGGAATTAAATGTAGATAAGAAGTAGACACAAAATAAGACTCCACAGAGCAATTATCAGGTGTCTTTATCAATTGTTGCATTTAAAAAAATCAAGCAATTAGGGAACACAATGTTGCGACAATGTAACCCTATTTGCAAAATAGTACTAAATAAGTTTGTCGATGTAAGACATTTGCAAAGGCGCAAACAAAACACGCTGGAAAATGCAACTGAATCTGTTTTTGGAGGTTAGAATAGATGCAGGATCAAGTAGCACAATGGGTAGGGTATTTGATTAGAATTCAACAGGTTATAGGTTTGAATCCTGGGTATGATAGTTTGAGGTGTTATTTAATAAAGTATGTTTATATATTAGTCACACATGGCTTACTTGTACAAATGGCATGTCACCAGTTAGTGCTGACTGCTGATATGCCATTTGCACAAACACGCCATGTGTGACTGTATATGCATTTAAGGAGGGCACCCCGGCAATACCACAAACCATTGAGTGTCAAGTATACTAGATATATCTTCAAATCTCATGTGCTTTCTCTGAGACCAATCTTGTTATGCCCCTTCCCCACAAGGCATGCGCCTTTTGTCCATATTGCAAAAATGGGGAGGGGGGGGGGGGGGGCATATAATTATCTGTCACAGGGCACCAAAAAATCTAGTTATGGCTCTGGTATGCATTATGTAATCTGGCAGACCATATCTCCAACACTTGCTGGTTGGAATAGAAATCCGGTTATCTATGTGAGCAAATGACCATCAACGATTTACTCTCAAACACTAGAAAATGGACAAAAATGGTCCCCTAAACAAATTGGTTAAATTTTGGGTTTAACCAATTTGTGTAATGACCATTTTTGACCACTTTTCTAGTGTTTGGGAGCAAATGGTTAATTGACATTTGCTCCTATACATTACCAGATTTTCATTCCATCCATCCAGACTGGATAGATAGCCTGACAGATAATTGTGTAGTGTACGCCCAGGATAACTGTCAGTTGTGCTTTCTTTTATGACGGCACATAAATGGGTGGGCAGATCCAGAGCAAGCACTGCCCACTCATGCATAGTTGTCAACTGATGTGAAGTTCCAGGGGGCAATCTCAGTTATAAAGAAAAGTATCTGGAAATTGTCCCTAGTTTAAAAAAAAAAAAAAAAAAAATTGATCAACTCCATTTATTTAGTATGATATCCCAGGTGATAGGATGCCGGCAGTCAGAACAACATACTTTATTAAATAACACATCTCAAACTACCATACCCAGGATTCAAACCTATAACCTATTGAATTCTAATCAAACACCCTACCTATTGAGCTATTTGATCCTGCATAAAAATTGTGAACATTATATAAAGCTATTGGTACTTTGAAAAAAAAAGTATCAGCATTACAACGCAGCAGATCCATGCAGTTTGCAGCCACACACTACATGTATCTGCTCAGCCACAATGCTGATTATTTCTTCACAAAGTACAAGGTGAGCTCCAAACAGAATTCTCTAGCTTAGAATTATGCCAAACCTATAAGTCGGGCCCCCCACCCTGGGATCCCCCAGAGGGAGGCCTGCACCGTCATGCGGCAGGCTTGTCTGTTTTGGAAGCAGGCTGATGGGCAGCCCAGGCTTGCTTCAGTCTGGGCTTGGCAGGTCTGGAAGCATGAGCTTGCTTTGGGTATGCCTGACCTTGGGTACGCTTTACATTGAGGATGAAAGGGCCAAGGGAAAGTACTTTTAGCCTTCTGCGTGGTAGGAGTCATACTATGTAGGCAAGCTGTTTTAGCAGTAGCCAGATCAGCTACAATCTTATTGAGGTCTTCTCCAAAGAGAGTGTCTCCCTTGAAAGGAAGCACCTCCAGGGTTTTCTTGGAATCCATATCCACCGACCAGGATCTCAACCAGCTGTATAAAGTATTACCTTGGAACTGGCTCTCCACTCCCCATTATCTGGTTATCATGACTTCCTCCGCTAGTGTCCAGACTCGCTTGCTGAAGCTCGGCCACTTCTTCCTAGCAGCAGGCTCCTGGATCACTGGGCAGCAGAGGTGCTTGGGAGCCGGAAGGGGGCGGAGCAATCAGGCAGGCAGTTGCAGTGCTGCCCAGCTATCTGTGGTGTGAGAAGAAGCAGGGGCACCCCACCGCTGGCAGTGCTGCAGCTAGCGGTGGTGGCAGCGGCGAGGCTGCTGGGCTGGGTCTTGAAAAAGGTGGAAAGAAGGGTGTTACGGCATGGAATGTACAAACTGCGAGACCCTGCTGGTAGCACCTTTGTCTATTTAGTAGGAAGGGCACGTAACAGCCGGAGGGCAATGGAGGAAGCCCCTTTAGGGCTGGAGCCCGGCGGCAACTGACTCCGTTGTCTCTGGCAGTTCCACCCCTGGACTAGAGGAATGGTCAAGAACATGGCAACATTTAATGCCAAAAAATGCAAAATCATACACGTCTCAAAAATACAAAGGCTAACTATAATATTAAGGGCATTATAATGGCAAGAGGAAAGCTATCTAAGTATTACTATTTCAGGTGAGCAATGTAACAAAGCAATAGGAAAGGCAAGTCAGATGCTTGTTTGCATAGGTAAAGAACCAGTAGCAGAAAAAAGTAATACAGGTTGAGTATCCCATATCCAAATATTCCGAAATACGGAATATTCCGAAATACGGACTTTTTTGAGTGAGACTGAGATAGTGAAACCTTTGTTTTTTGATGGCTCAGTGTACACAAACTTTGTTTAATACTCAAAGTTATTAAAAATATTGTATTAAATGAACTTCAGACTGTGTGTTTAAGGTGTATATGACACATAAATGAATTCTGTGAATGAACACACACTTTGTTTAATGCACAAAGTTATAAAAATATTGGCTAAAATGACCTTCAGGCTGTGTGTATATGGTATATATGAAACATAAATGCATTCTGTGCTTAGATTTAGGTCCCATCACCATAATATCTCGTTATGGTATGCAATTATTCCAAAATACAGAAAAATCCGATATCCAAAATTCCTCTGGTCCCAAGCATTTTGGATAAGGGATACTCAACCTGTAATGCCACTGTATAGGTCCTTGGTACAGCCACATTTAGAATCCTGTGTTCAGTTCCAGAAGCCATATCTCAAGCGCCTTGAGTCCTGTTGGAGAAAGAGCACTATATAAATAAATAGTATCAAAATTTGTTTCACGGCACCCCTGGGCCAAAGTTTTTTTTATTGAGAAATTCAGAAAAAAATATAAAATTAAGTAAATTGTGTTTATAGCATGTCATCCTCAGGTTCAGTTATGTTGTGAGGGAATGGTTTTGCCAATTT
The DNA here is from genome assembly GCF_028390025.1 of Pseudophryne corroboree. Taxonomy (NCBI): domain Eukaryota; kingdom Metazoa; phylum Chordata; class Amphibia; order Anura; family Myobatrachidae; genus Pseudophryne; species Pseudophryne corroboree. The sequence continues at coordinate 1,589,363 of NW_026967608.1, forward strand.
AATAAAGTATAAATAATTTTAATTGGTCCTGGACCACCAAACTATGCTACCAGTGCAAGAACCCCAGTTTGGAAACTACTGCCATAAAATAAACCTTTTTTGTTTTTTTTTAAACTACATGTAATACACCTTAGATCTCAGTTCCTAAAAGGTTTTAAACCCTTGCATACAGTAAACTACACATATTTAAAAATCCTACACCGGGCACAAGTGCTCACGGGCCAATTTCATGGCAGTCTCGGATAGGAGGGCATTGTGGATTCACCAAGGGAATGCTGATGCTGACTCCAAGAAGCCTCTTCAAGATCGCAGGAGCAGAGTCCTCTGCTTCTGCCAAATCCACTGCATGACGCTGGGGCTCTCTTGCAGGAGCCCACACCAGTGGGGGGCACCAGGGGCGGAACTACTGGCAGGGCAGGCAGTGCATTGCACTGGGGCCCCGCCGCACTCAAGGGCCCACAGCCGCCGGCATTACAATGAGTCACAATGACTCATTGTATCATGCCGCAGCCGCACACCAGCGCTCCCGTCGGGTCTGCGTCCTGCGACTCCCGCCGCCCGCCCGTCGTAACGAACAGATCAGGCCAGGGCACTACGGGCAGCAGCCGCAGCACCAGACACGCTGCCGCCTCTGTAACACACGAAGAGGGAGGAGGGTCGCTTGGAGATGAGAGGAGCAGCGGCACGGGGGGGAGGAGGAGGAGGAGGGAGGTGAAGGAAGGAGCCGCAGCAGCGCTTTGTTACTGGTGGAGGCGCTGCTGCTGCCCCTCTGCTTCACTATAGGCTGTCTTCCGAGAACAGCCTATAGTGAAGCAGAGGGGCAGCAGCAGCAGCGCCTCCACCAATAACACAGCGCTGCTGCGGCTCCCTCCTCCACCTCCCTCCTCCTCCTTCTCTACTGCCCGGGAATCGTCAAGCTGCACGAGGAGCCTGAGCCAGCGGAGAGGGTAAGTATAATTCTTCTTTCTTTCTTTCTTTCGTCTCTTTCTTTCTTTGTTGGGACTGCCTGCCGCTATGTGTAAAAAAGGGGAATCTGCCTGCCACTATGTGTAAAAAGGGGGAATGTGCCTGCCGCTATGTGTAAAAAGGGGGAATCTGCCTGCCGCTATGTGTAAAAAGGGGGAATCTGCCTGCAGCTATGTGTAAAAGGGGGGAATCTGCCTGCAGCTATGTGTTAAAAGGGGGAATCTGCCTGCAGCTATGTGTAAAAAGGGGGACTGCCTGCCGCAATGTGTAAAAAGGGGGAATCTGCCTGCCGCTATGTGTAAAAAGGGGGAATCTGCCTGCAGCTATGTGTAAAAAGGGGGACTGCCTGCCGCAATGTGTAAAAAGGGGGAATCTGCCTGCCGCAATGTGTAAAAAGGGGGAAGCTGCTTGCCGCAATGTGTAAAAAGGGGGAATCTGCTTGCCGCAATGTGTAACAAGGGGGAATCTGCCTGCCGTAATGTGTAACAAGGGGGATGCTGTCTGCCGTAATGTGTAACAAGGGCACGCTGTCTGCCATAATGTGTAACAAGGGCAAGCTGTCTGCTGTAATGTGTAACAAGGGCAAGCTGTCTGCTGTAATGTGTAAAAAGTGTACGATGTCTGCCATTATGTGTAACAAGGGCAGGCTGACTGCTGTTATGTGAAAAAAGTGTACGCTGTCTGCCGCTATGTTTAACAAGGGCAGGCTGTCTGCCGTTATGTGTAAAAAGTGTACGCTGTCTGCCGCTATGTTTAACAAGGGCAGGCTGTCTGCTGTTATGTGAAAAAAATGTACGCTGTCTGCCGCTATGTGTAACAAGGGCACGTTGTCTGCCGTTGTGTAAAAAAGGGGGATACTGTCTGCCGTAATGTGTAAAAAGGGGACGCTGTCTGCTGTAATGTGTAAAAAGAGGACGCTGTCTGCTGTAATGTGTAAAAAGAGGAATCTGTCCGCCGTAAGGTGTAAAAGGGTCTCTACCTGGTGTAGTGGTGCTACTGTGCGGCGTAATTTGAATAATGGAGACTACTGTGCACCGTTTTATGAATTGGTATTATTTTGTGGCCACACCCCTTAACCACGAAGCCACGCCACTATGTTTTTTGGCGCGCGCCTACGGCGCGCACTGCCCCTGTTTTGCATGCAGGGGTGGGGCTCCAATGCCGTTTCTTGCACACACTGCTAAAATGTCTAGTTACGGCACTGTTGCTAGGTATCCACTTCCCTGAGCAGGCCCCCCTCACCAGATCCTCTCCAGGGGTGAGGGGGTGGACTTGGATGGGATGGAGGGGGGGGGCCCAAGCCATTTTGTCGCACATGGGCCCACTGCTCGCTAGTTCCGCCACTGGGGGGCACGTCTAAAACTCTTCAGTCAGTTCTGGATTCATTCGGACCTGGACTCGTGGGTTTTACAAATAGTGTCCCAAGGGTACAAACTGGGGTTTCAAGAAGTTCCCCCTCACCGATTGTTCAAATCAGCCTTAGTCAGCAGGGAGAAGGTTTTTATTCAAGCCTCTTCGTGGTCCCGAAGCCGGACGGCTCAGTCAGACCAATCTTAAATCTGAAATCCCTTAATTTCTACCTAAAGAAATTCAATTTCAAGATGGAATCTCTCAGGGTAGTGATCTCCAGTCCGGGGGATAAATGAGATTTCATGGTTTTGGTAGACATAAAGGATGCCTACTTACATGTTCCCATTTAGCCACTGCATCAAGCTACCTGAGGTTTGCAATTCAGGATTGTCATTACCAATTTCAGACGTTGCCGTTTGGTCTGTCCACGGCTCCGAGGATTTTCACCAGGGTGATGGCGGAAATGATGGTTCTCCTTCGCAAGCAAGGAGTCACAATTATCCCGTACTTGAATGATCTCCTGATAAAGGCGAGATCCAGGTACCAGTTGGTGCAAAACATCTACTCTCCCTGACAGTTCTTTAACAACATGGTTGGCTCCTAAACTTGCCAAAATCGCAGTTGGTCCTAATGACGCGGTTGTTGTTTTTGGGAGTGATACTGGACACAGAAGAGGTTTTCTTCTAGTGGAATGGCTCTGGAGATCCAGAATCTGGTCAAACAAATTCTGAAACCAGCAAGAGTGTTAATCCATCAATGCATTCGGTTGCTGGGGAAGATGGTTGCGGCCTACGAGGCCATTCAGTTTGGCAGGCTCCATGCCAGAGTGTTCCAGTGGGACCTGTTGGACAAGTGGTCCGGATCCCACCTACACATGCACCGGAGGATAATCCTGTCTTCCAAGACCAGAATCTCACTCCATTGGTGGCTGCACAGTTCTCACCACCTAGAGGGGCGATGGTTTGGGATCCAGGACGGGATCCTAGGGACCACGGATGCAACCCTCCGAGGCTGGGGAGCAGTCACACAGGGGGAAAACATCCAAGGAAGATGGTCAAGTCAGGAAAGTTGTCTCCACATAAATGTTCTGGAGTTAAGGGCCATTTAATAACTGCAGACACAGTACGCACTGGGATGGGTGCCCAGCATCCTCTACGGACTAAGAGAAAAGGATTTACCAGTAGGTATTAAAATCCTATTTTCTCTAAAGTCCTAGAGGATGCTGGGGACTCCGTAAGGACCATGGGGATAGACGGGCTCCGCAGGAGACATGGGCACTTTAAGAAAGACTTTAGTTCTGGGTGTGCACTGGCTCTTCCCTCTATGCCCCTCCTCCAGACCTCAGTTTGATACTGTGCCCAGTGGAGACTGGGTGCTTTTCAGGAGCTCTCCTGAGCTTTCTGACAGAAAGTATTTTGTTAGGTTTTTAATTTTCAGGGAGCACTGCTGGCAACAGACTCCCTCATCGAGGGACTGAGGGGAGAGAAGCAGCCCTACTCTCTGAGTTGCAAGGTCCTGCTTCTTAGGCTACTGGACACCATTAGCTCCAGAGGGATTGGTACGCAGGACCTCACCCTCGCCGTCCGTCCCAGAGCCGCGCCTCCGTCCCCCTCGCAGAGCCGGAAGATAGAAGCCGGGTGAGTATGAGAAGAAAAGAAGACTTCAGAGGCGGCAGAAGACTTCATGATCTTCACTGAGGTAACGCACAGCACTGCAGCTGTGTGCCTTTGCTCCCATACACCTCACATACTCCGGTCACTGTAAGGGTGCAGGGCGCAGGGGGGGCGCCCTGGGCAGCAATATAAACCTTTTTCGCAAAAATATAACATATATACAGCAGGGCACTGTATATATGTATGAGCCCCCACCAATTTTACAGTTTAAGCGGGACAGAAGCCCGCCTCCGAGGGGGCGGGGCTTCTCCCTCAGCACTCACCAGCGCCATTTTTTCTCCACAGCACCGCTGAGAGGAAGCTCCCCGGACTCTACCCTGCTTATACCACGTTAGACAAGAGGGTTGAAAAGAGGGGGGGGGGGGGGCACATAATTCGCAAATTACATACAGCAGCACTACTGGGCAAACATTAAGTTACTGTTTTATTCCTGGGTTATATAGCGCTGGGGTGTGTGCTGGCATACTCCCTCTCTGTCTCTCCAAAGGGCCTTGTGGGGAAACTGTCTTCAGAAAAAGCATTCCCTGTGTGTGTGGTGTGTCGGTACACGTGTGTCGACATGTCTGAGGAAGAAGGCTATATTAGAGAGGAGCGGGAGCAAATGAATGTGGTGTCTCCGCCGACAGCTGATTGGATGGATATGTGGAATGTTTTAAATGCTAGTGTAAACTCATTGCACAAAAGATTAGACAAGGCAGAAGCTTCGGGACAGTCAGGGTCTCAACCCATGCCTGATCCTATGTTGCAGGGACTGTCAGGGTCTCATAAGCGCCCACTATCCCAGTTTGTTGACACAGATACCGATACGGATTCTGACTCCAGTGTCGATTACGATGATGCAAAGTTACAGCCAAAATTGGCAAAATCCATTCGATTTATGATTATGGCAATAAAAGATGTTTTGCACATCACAGAGTAACCCCCTGTCGCTGACAAGAGGGTACATATGTACAAGGGAAAGAAGCCTGAGGTAACCTTTCCCCCCTCACGCGGCTGAACGAGTTATGTGAAAAAGCTTGGAAATCTCCAGATAAAAGACTGCAGATTTCCAAAAGGATTCTTATGGCGTATCCTTTCCCATCAACGGATAGGTTACGATGGGAATCCTCCCCTAGGGTGGACAAAGCATTAACACGCTTATCCAAGAAGGTAGCCCTCCCGTCCCAGGATACGGCTACCCTCAAAGAGTGTGCTGACCGCAAACAGGAGATTACCCTGAAGTCCATTTATACACATTCAGGTACCTTACTCAGACCGGCAATTGCGTCGACCTGGGTGTGTAGTGCTGTAGCGGCATGGACAAATGCCTTATCTGAGGGGATGGATAGCCTAGACAAGGATACTATTTTATTGACCCTGGGGCATATAAGAGATGCTGTCCTATATATGTGTGTATGCAAACTACCGGTGGTGCTGCAGGGCCCACACCCTTTTACTTGTCTTGTAGAGCAGCTCTGAAGCTGTTACAGTGCCCAGCTGCTGCAAGAAATCAGCTTGAATGCTTCAGGGGCTTGGGCATGGCCAACATGAGCCCCACACCGAAGGAGGGTGGGGGTGTTTAATGCAAACTTGGGGTTATCCAAGCGCCGCAAAAGACCGCCATGCCCCGCATGCCCCTTTTCTCTTTTCATATACAGATGAGGGTTCCAGCCAACTTTGGCCCACTGCTTGGATGACATCACCGAATGCAAATCCGTCTGCTGCAGACCTTCCCCCAGGAATGCTTGCAATAGTTGTTGCATATGGTTTAATGTCTGAGGGTGCTTCAGTATTAGGCAGCATTCCACCCTCCCATGTTCATCTGAAAAGATGTGGTCTCCCTGCAGTTGTTGTCCCCAGACGAGAGTTCCCTTGTGCTTCCTCAGTTAAATCTCCTTAACTTGACGAGGGTGTGCCCGAGCAGCCGCCCTCCCCAGCCCTTTCCCAACACATACTTATCTTGCATATGAGATCTCTTGATCATGAAGATAGTTCTCACAGGTTGAGGTTCATCCTGGCCCCGCTCCCCGCTGGAGAGCGCTGATGAGGACAGCAGCGGGGCTTCAGCAGCAGGGTGAGTATGTGTGGCCAGAGACCTCCCTTCCCATGTGCAGGCCTGCAGAGTGTGCCGCGCAGGATGGGGCATGTGACACTCTCCCTCCCTGGGGCTCTTCCAGATGTAGCTCCTCAGCAGTATTTTTCCCGGGCTGCGCGGCGCTCTCCCCGACTGGCATCCGCCCTGGAACACTGCCTTCCTCAACGCAACATCAGCAGGGGGCCCGGGCCTCATCACCATCCCAGGTCTTTCTCATGTATGTATCATGTATGTGTGTGTGATATATGTATGAATCATATATGTTTGTGATATATTATAAGGGCACGGTCGTGCCCTTATATTAAGGCTGAATCGAACAAACGGAATTCTCCCACAGGGAACTTCTGAGATGGGGGCATGGTGTTTGAGGGGCTACACCTCAAAACTGATTGGACGTACTGAGCTGAAATTTGGCATGGGCGTGTAGAATCGTCACCCGGTGCCGCATGCCAAATTTCAGGGCAAAATAATAAAAAATGAGGAATTGGGAGTAACCTAAAGTTCCAACTGTCAGTTTTTTTCTGTGACTTCCTTTGTGGCTTTTTGACACCGTTTTCCTATAGAGTAAATTAGATATTTTTTGGAAAGGCATAACTCCGGATAGAGGACGAATTAAGACTTGGGGTTTGTTTTACTAGATAGAGTATGCCCCAGTGTAGTGCCTTTTGGGGTTGTGGTTTTTCAGAAAGTTATAGGGTTTTTTTAATTAAGAGAAATATGCCCCATTATAGAGATAGGGCTTTTCAATTTGTTGCGGCTGCGCAGTGGCCGCCAGGAGAGCGAGAGTGAGTGAGGGAAGGGGTCTCGTGCAGGCTGAGGTTATAAAAGTAGCTGCTGGCGGCGGGAGGAGAGCCAGCGGTTCCTGGGTGTGTGCACCTGCGGTCCCTTACAGACTGCAGCGACCCATTAGGACTGTGGAGGAGAGGGGTAGCGGCATAGCAGCCGCAGGCTTACCGAAAGTGCTCACTACTGAGCAATATGGTCCCCTTACCCGAAGTGGGAGCCGCAGCGGGAGGAATAGCTGGAGCTGCGCCGCAGGAGAAAGTCAGAGGACATCCAGAAGAGACATCTGGTGCAGCGCTGACTCCTGACTGACAGCGCTTGCATACTGAGCGGTGTGGTACCCCCACACCTGAAGCGGGTGCGGGAGCGGCAGCCGGAGAAGACAGCTGTGCTGCACGGAAGAAGTCAGGCAGCAGCGGCAGCACCAGCGGGCTGAGGTGGGGAGGATCAGTATGGTCCCTTACGTGCGGCTCACATTCAGATCCATCCGGCTCCCTTCCCCTCCTCCCCTGCACCCTTAGCAGCCTGCCCCCACCATGTATTCCATCCTGGGGAGGGGGGGGGAGACTGGCAACAGTAGCAGTGGCATCGGAGCATAGATACATACTCTGCGGTAGTTACCGGCAGCGGGACGTGCGGCTCATGTTCAGATCCCTCCGGCTCCCTCCCCCTCCTTCCCTGCAACTTTAGCAGCCTGCCCCCACATCTCATTCACCCACCGCCGCAGACTCCTCCCCCACACGGTTATTATAATATGGCCACCCCCCTACCCCCCTTCCCTCCCTGCTGTGTGTCCAGCCACCCCCCCCCCCTCACCTCCCTGCTGTGTGTCCAGCCACCCCCCCCTCACCTGCTGTGTGTCCGGCCTACCCCCCCCCCACCTGCTGTGTGTCCGGCCTACCCCCCCCCTCCTCACCTGCTGTGTGTCCAGCCCCCCCCTCGCCTGCTGTGTGTCCAGCCACCCGCCCCCCTCACCTGCTGTGTGTCCGGCCTACCCCCCCCCTCCCTGCTGTGTGTCCGGCCACCCAGCCCCCCCTCACCTGCTGTGTGTCCGGCCTACCCCCCCCCCCCCCTGCTGTGTGTCCAGCCTACCCCCCCACCTGCTGTGTGTCCAGCCTACCCCCCCCCCGCTGTGTGTCCAGCCTACCCCCCCCCCCTGCTGTGTGTCCAGCCCCCCCCTCCCTGCTGTGTGTCCGGCCTACCCCCCCCCCTCCCTGCTGTTTGTCCGGCCTACCACCCCCCCCTCCCTGCTGTGTGTCCAGACCCCCCCCCTCACCTGCTGTGTGTCCAGCCACCCACCCCCCCCTCACCTGCTGTGTGTCCGGCCTACCCCCCCCTCCCTGCTGTGTGTCCGGCCACCCTCCCCTCCCCTGCTGTGTGTCCGGCCTACCCCCCCTCACCTGCTGTGTGTCCAGCCCCCCCCTCCTCCCCTGCTGTGTGTCCGGCCTACCCCCACCCCCCTCCCTGCTGTGTGTCCGGCCACCCTCCCCTCCCCTGCTGTGTGTCCGGCCACCCTCCCCTCCCCTGCTGTGTGTCCGGCCACCCTCCCCTCCCCTGCTGTGTGCCCGGCCACCCTCCCTTCCCCTGCTGTGTGTCCGGCCACCCTCCCCTCCCCTGCTGTGTGTCCGGCCACCCTCCCCTCCCCTGCTGTGTGTCCGGCCTACCCCCCCCCTCCCCTGCTGCGTGTCCAGCCCCCCCCCTCCCCTGCTGCTGTGTCCAGCCCCCCCCCCCCCTCACCTGCTGTGTCCAGCCCCCCCCCCTCACCTGCTGTGTCCAGCCCCCCCCCTCACCTGCTGTGTGTCCAGCCCCCCCCCTCACCTGCTGTGTGTCCAGCCCCCCCCCCCCTCACCTGCTGTGTGTCCAGCCCCCCCCCCTCACCTGCTGTGTGTCCAGCCTTCCCCCTCACCTGCTGTGTCCAGCCCCCCCCCCTCACCTGCTGTGTGTCCAGCCCCCCCCCCTCACCTGCTGTGTGTCCAGCCCCCCCCCCTCACCTGCTGTGTGTCCAGGCACCCCCCTCACCTGCTGTGTGTCCAGGCACCCCCCTCACCTGCTGTGTGTCCAGCCCCCCCCCCTCACCTGCTGTGTGTCCAGCCCCCCCCTCACCTGCTGTGTGTCCAGCCCCCCCCCCTCACCTGCTGTGTGTCCAGCCCCCCCCCCCCCTCACCTGCTGTGTCCAGCCCCCCCCCCCCACCTGCTGTGTGTCCAGCCCCCCCCTCACCTGCTGTGTGTCCAGCCCCCCCCCCTCACCTGCTGTGTGTCCAGCCCCCCCCCCTCACCTGCTGTGTGTCCAGGCCCCCCCCCCTCCCTGCTGTTTGTCCGGCCACCCTCCCCTCCCCTGCTGTGTGTCCTGCCTACCCCCCCTCCCTGCTGTGTGTCCAGCCACCCCCCCTCCTCACCTGCTGTGTGTCCGGCCTACCCCCCCCCATCCCCTCCCCCTCCCTGCTGTTTGTCTGGCCACCATCCCCTCCCCTCCCCTGCTGTGTGTTCGGCAACTCCCCCCTCGCTGTGTTCGGCCACCCCCTACCCCCTCCCCTCCCTGCCGTGTTTCCGGTCACCCTCCCCTCTCTGCTGTGTGTCCAGCCACCCCCCCCTCTCTGCTGTGTGTCCGGCCACCCCCCCCAGACACGCAGCGCCTGACACACACAGACATGCAACGCCTGACACACGCATACGCATATGCAGCGCCTGACACACACGCACACACACACACACACAGCACCTGACACACACGCACACACACAGCACCTGACACACACAGCACCTGACACTCACACGGACCTGACACACGCGCACACACTCACACGCAGCACCTGACACACACGCAGCACCTGACACACGCACACACAGACGCAGCACCTGACACTCACACGGACCTGACACACACGCACACACTCACACGCGGCGCCTGACGCACATAGACACGCGGCGCCTGACGCACACGCGGCGCCTGACGCACACGCGGCGCCTGACGCACACGCGGCGCCTGACAGACACGCGGCGCCTGACACACACGCACAGGCAGCGCTTGACACACACGCACACGCAGCGCCTGACACACACAGACACGCAGCGCCTGACACACACAGACACGCAGCGCCTGACACACACAGACACGCAGCGCCTGACACACACAGACACGCAGCGCCTGACACACACAGACACGCAGCGCCTGACACACACAGACACGCAGCGCCTGACGCACAGGCAGCGCCTGACAAACACGCACACGCAGCGCCTGACAAACACGCACACGCAGCGCCTGACAAACACGCACACGCAGCGCCTGACACACGCACACGCAGCGCCTGACACACACACGCACCTGACACACACACGCACCTGACACTCACATGCACCTGACACACGCACTCACACGCAGCACCTGACATACTCACACGCAGCATCTGACACACACACACGCAGCATCTGACACACACACACGCAGCACCTGACACACAGACACGCAGCGCCTGACACACACGCAGACACGCAGCGCCTGACACACACGCAGACACGCAGCGCCTGACACACACGCAGACACGCAGCGCCTGACACACACGCAGACACGCAGCGCCTGACACACACGCAGACACGCAGCGCCTGACAGACACGCAGCGCCTGACAGACACGCAGCGCCTGACAGACACGCAGACACGCAGCGCCTGACAGACACGCAGACACGCAGCGCCTGACAGACACGCAGCACCTGACAGACACGCAGACACGCAGCACCTGACAGACACGCACACGCACACACACACACACAGCACCTGACACAGATATGCAGCGCCTGATACACACACACAGACATACAGCGCCTGACACACACGCAGACATGCAGCACCTGACACACACATGCAGCACCTGACAGACACACACACCCACACACACACACAGACATGCAGCACCTGAGACACACACACACACACACACACACACACACACACACACATGCATCACCTGACACACCCACACACACACATGCATCACCTGACACACCCACACACACATACAGACATGCAGCACCTGACACACACACACACACACACACACATACAAACATACAAACATGCAGCACCTGACACGCACACACACACACACACACACACGCAGCACCTGACACACATATATACATGTGGCATTTAACGCACACACGCACAGCACCTGACACACAATCATATACACTCAGAGCACCTAACACACACATACACTCGCAGCACCTCACACACACTCGTATACACACGCAGCACCTGCCACTCACACATATATACACATGCAGCACCTGCCACTCCCACATACATGAACAGCACCTGACACACACATACACGCGCAGCACCTGACAGTCACACACATACAGATGCGACAGCTGACACAAACACGCTCAACACCTGACACCCACGTGGCAGCTGACGCATACAAATGCAGCACCTGAAATACACACATATACACGTGCAGCACCTGAGACACACACATACACGTACAGCACCTGAGACACACACACACATGCATGTACACGCGCGGCTCCAGGCACACACATACGTACGTACACACGCAGCACTTGACACACACACGTACACGCGCGGCACCTGACACACACACACACACACAAACACACACGTACGTACGTACGTACGTACGTACGTACGTACACGTGTGGCACCTGACACACACACGTATGCACACGTGTGGCTCCTGACACACACGCGCGTTGCTCCTGACACACACACATGTACGTGCACGCTCGGCTCCTGACACACACACGTATGTATACGCGCGGCACCTGACACCTACACGTATGTACGTATACGCGCGGCTCCAGACACCCTCACGCATGTACACGCGTGGCTCCTGGCACACACACACACACGTACACGTGCTGCACCTGACACATACACGCGTGTACGTACACACATGCACAGCACCTGACATACACACATGTAGGTACGCGCCACCTGACACACACACACACACACGTACACGCACGACACCTGACACACACGCGCACGGCACCTGACACACACGTACATACTAGTGATGAGTGGGTTCGGTTCGTCGGAATCCGGACCCCCCGAACTTAACCCATTTTACATGGGTCCGAGGCAGGTTCGAACCTTCCCGCCTTGCTCGGCTAACCCGAGCGCGCCCGAACGTCATCATCCCGCTGTCGGATTCCCGCGAGATTCGGATGTCTGCATTCGTGGAAAGGGGTCCCATGTGTAAACATGGGACCCCTTTCAGTCCGTCTGGTCCGTTTGTTCGGTTTGTTGTTTTGCCAAGTACGTGGATTTAATCTGGAACCTGGATCAGGTGAGTATAATTATCTTTTATTTTCAGGTACCCGTGGATTCTACTTGGAGAAGAGGACCGACTGCTTCGTGTCAACATAGGTAAGTATGTGTGTGTCGGCAGGTGTGAAATAAAGTTATACTTTCACGGTGTCTGTGTCCTGTTTTTATTTGGGTATTTTTTCCCCAGTAGAACTACAGGTACCAGCGGGCCCGTTTTTCTCCCGCATGCTGGTACTTGTGGTTCTCAAAGTACCAGCTTGCAGGGGAGGCTTGCTGGGACTTGTAGTACTACTGGAAAAAACAATATTCTTTCAATTTTCTCAAGGCTATCAGCCTCCCATCCGCAGCCCTTGGATGGGGGGGACAGCCTCGGGCTTCACCCCTGGCCCTTGGGTGGCTGGGGGGGGACCCCTTGATTGAAGGGGTCCCCACTCCACCAGGGTACCCCGGCCAGGGGTGACTAGTTGGATATTTAATGCCACGGCCGCAGGGCACTGTATAAAAGTGACCCCCGGCTGTGGCATTATCTGTCCAGCTAGTGGAGCCCGATGCTGGTGTAAAAATAATGGGGGACCCTACTCTTTTTGTCCCTCGTATTTTTTGCACCAGCACCAGGCGCAGAGCCCGGAGCTGGTTTTTTAAAAATACGGGGGATCCCCTGTCCGTTTTTCCCCCGGTTTTTTAGAACCAGGACCGGCTCGAAGAGCCCGAGGCTGGTTATGCTTTGGAGGGGGGACCCCACGCAATTTTTCTTTTCCGGGTTTTTCACATTCCATTTAAAAAAAATAAAAATAATAATCTTTTAAAAAATATATAAATAATACTTGTGCCTCCAAAAAAGACAAACCAAGTACCTAATCCCTTCTAATATAAATAGATATGCTATTACCCCAAAAAAAACATATTTTAAATTTTTTTTATTAGATTCCGCCTGCAAAGTGTGGCGGATTGAAAATGACGAATTTACTGTTTAAAAGCACTGTTGTCGAATTGACAAACTTCAATTGAATATACTTTTGTTGAATTGCCGCATTTGTACCATTGCAGAAAAGTCGAATTTGTCAAATGTCGAATTTTAAAAAGTCGAATTTTGAAAGGATGCAAGAATAGGCCCCGCCCCCTTCACATCAGCCGTCCCCTTCTACCCCTGTACCTTGCTCTCTCCTGTCTGTGCTCTCTCCCGTCTGTAGGACTAGGCCCCGCCCCCTTCTTACCCTCCAGTAACTGCTCTCTCCTGACAAGTGGACCAGGCCTGCCCCCTACACGCTGCTGGTGTCTTCATTCTTGCTTGGTCTGGAGCTCCGTTGGGGAGAGAACTCACGTGAGCTCATTAAGAATGAGGAACTGGGATGTTTTAATTTTATTGTGAGTAGTGTAGTGTGGTGATGTAGTATGTTGTATGGGGGGTATAGTGTAACTATGAAGTGCAGCATATGGGAGGGCTATAGCATAGTGATGTAGTGTGGCATATGGGGGGTGGTAGGGCATAGGCGTGCGTACAGGGGGTGCCTGGTGCGCACAGGCACTCCCTAATGTCCAGCACCGCTGCACGCCACGCTTGCTGTAGCACAGTGATCGCTGAGTGTGTGATCGGTGGAGCCTAGCCTGTAGCTCATTTCCGTACCTCCCACCACCGCTGCGCCCGCCCCCCCTCTGCCTGCTGCTAATACTATGCTGAGTGCATTCGTCGGCGGCCTCACTGGGGGGACAGGTGTCACCTTGCAATGTGACGTGGTGATGTCCGCCTATGCTCTCCTCCCGCCCACCCGTGCTTTCCTCCCGCTGCGGTCTCTCAGTCCTAGTGTGCCGCGGCTGCCACACCACTGGCAGTGTTCCTCTAGGGGGGACTGGGAGCCGCCGGCAGACACATTCTGCTGAGACTTACTTGTCAGTGCGGGTTCCGGATGGCAGGCGGCGGGTGGGAGGGCAGACTGGGAGCAGGTGTCACAAGGAGTGTGTGGGTAACTAATTCACAATACTTCCGCTCAACGTGGCACTGCTGGTCCTTCATCTCCCATGTCTCTTCACCAGGTGGCGGGCGGCCCGGAAATTAAGTGATATGTTGTGCAGCAGTCAGTGTGAAGTGACTGTGAGTAACACTGATGGTGCTGATGATGCTGCTGCAGAATCGGGAAGCAATTAATTCATAAATATAATGTACTCTATCAGTGTATTATACATACATAAACATGTACATACGTGTATTTGTGTATACATGTATATACATGAGTGTGTGTGCATATATATATATATATATATATACAGCCAGTTCCCAGGAACAAAAGTCCTCCCCCGCTTCCGCTAAGTCCACAGCATGACGCTGGGGCTCCACTGGTGGAGCCAGGTGCGGTGGGGGCCCGTCTCAAGTGCTTCAGCGATCAGTGGGCTTGCTCACAGGTGGATCCCTGGATTCTACAAGTAGTGTCTCAGGGATACAAGCTGGAATTCGAGACGTCTCCCCCTCGCCGTTTCCTAAAATCTGCCTTGCCAACATCTCCCTTGGACAGGGAGGCTGTGATAGAGGCAAATTCACAAGCTGTATTCGCAGCAGGTGATAGTCAAGGTACCCCTCCTTCAACAAGGAAGGGGTTACTATTCCACAATGTTTGTGGTACCGAAACCGGACGGTTCGGTGAGACCCATTTTAAATTTTAAATCTTTGAACACATATATAAAACGGTTCAAGTTCAAGATGGAATCGCTCAGGGCGGTTATCTCAAGCCTGGAGGAAGGGGATTACATGGTATCACTGGACATCAAGGATGCTTACCTGCATGTCCCCATTTACTCTCCTCACCAGGAGTACCTCAGATTTGTGGTACCGGACTGTCATTACCAATTCCAGACGCTGACGTTTGGTCTGTCCACGGCACCGAGGGTGTTTACCAAGGTAATGGCCGAGATGATGATACTCCTGCGAAAAAAGGGAGTTATAATTATCCCGTACTTGGACGATCTCCTGATAAAGGCGAGGTCCAAGGAACAGTTGTTGATCGGAGTAGCACTTGCTCGGCAGGTGCTACAACAGCACGGCTGGATCCTGAATATTCCAAAGTCGCAGCTGGTTCCTGCAACACGTCTATTGTTCCTGGGGATGGTTCTGGACACAGAACAGAAAAGGGTGTTTCTCCCGGAGGAGAAGGACAAGGAGTTGTCATCGCTAGTCAGAGACCTCCTAAGACCAAAACAGGTGTCGGTGCACCACTGCACGCGAGTCCTGGG